>NC_048569.1:97276928-97411928 GCF_013265735.2 Oncorhynchus mykiss | reverse complement strand
TGGATGCGCGCTGTGTTAAAGAAGCAGTGCGGCTTGGGTTGGGTTGTGTTTCAGAGGACGCATGGCTTTCGACCTTCGTCTATCCCGAGCCCGTACGGGAGTTGTAGCGATGAGACAAGATAGTAACTACTAACAATTGGACACCACGAAAAAGGGGAGACAATTTAATAAAATAAAAAGGTCTCTACTATGGAAACACGAGTCAATCAACTCCACCAATTCAGTACCTCTTGAGAACTGTAACTTGGTCAACAACAACAACAACAACAACAAAAACGTTTGATTTCACATCATCTGAATACTTTGTTATAAAGAGTACATATTCAACTACAATTAAATGATTAATGAAATTGTATTTTGGTGTCAAATCACCAGTTTGGCAACCTATTCTTATGGGTTTAATTGACATATAAACAAACGTCAAATCAAACATTACAATAATTCACTGCGGTCATTTTTATTGTTAAAAATTCTGGCCAGTCTATCTATGGGTAACGGGGTTGTACAGTACAACCCACTCAGTTTACTACCACAAAACATCAGAAAATGGCCAAAAAGAACAGCAGCTGTTTTTACACTATGATTTGACTATTAGATATAAATAGATATAAATATATATGAAATATAAATAAACTGAATAGTTTCATCCTATTAAAACGAGAGCTCAATTCACGTAACAGCGTTGAACTTAAAATTAATCACTATTCACATGAAATAAATGAATCACTAATCACATGAAATAAATGAATCATTAATCACATGAAATAAATGAATCACTAATCACATGAAATAAATTAATCGTTAATCACATGAAATAAATGAATCACTAATCACATGAAATAAATGAATCACTAATCACATGAAATAAATGAATCACTAATCACATGAAATAAATTAATCACATGAAATAAATTAATCACTAATCACATGAAATAAATGAATCACTAATCACATGAAATAAATGAATAACTAATCACATGAAATAAATGAATCATTAATCACATAAAATAAATGAATCACTAATCACATGAAATAAATGAATCACTAATCACATGAAATAAATGAATCACTAATCACATGAAATAAATGAATCACTAATCACATGAAATAAATGAATCACTAATCACATGAAATAAATTAATCACTAATCACATGAAATAAATGAATCACTAATCACATGAATAAAATTAATCACTAATCACATGAAATAAATGAATCACTAATCACATGAAATATATGAATCACTAATCACATGAAATAAATGAATCACTAATCACATGAAATAAATGAATCACTAATCACATGAAATAAATGAATCACTAATCACATTAAATAAATGAATCACTAATCACATGAATAAAATGAATCACTAATCACATTAAATAAATGAATCACTAATCACATGAAATAAATGTATCACTAATCATATGAAATAAATGAATCACTAATCACATGAATAAAATGAATCACTAATCACATGAAATAAATGAATCACTAATCACATGAAATATATGAATCACTAATCACATGAAATAAATGAATCACTAATCACATGAAATAAATGAATCACTAATCACATGAAATAAATGAATCACTAATCACATTAAATAAATGAATCATTAATCACATGAAATAAATACATCACTAATCACATTAAATAAATGAATCACTAATCACATGAAATAAATTAATCACTAATCATATGAAATAAATGAATCACTAATCACATGAAATAAATGAATCACTAATCACATGAAATAAATGAATCACTAATCACATGAAATAAATGAATCACTAATCACATGAATGAAATTAATCACTAATCACATGAAATAAATGAATCACTAATCACATGAAATAAATGAATCACTAATCACATGAAATAAATGAATCACTAATCATATGAAATAAATGAATCACTAATCACATGAAATAAATGAATCACTAATCACATGAAATAAATGAATCACTAATCACATTAAATAAATGAATCACTAATCACATTAATAAAATGAATCACTAATCACATTAATAAAATGAATCACTAATCATATGAAATAAATTAATCACATGAAATAAATTCATCGTTAATCACATGAAATAAATTAATCACTAATCATATGAAATAAATGAATAACTAATCACATGAAATAAATGAATCACTAATCACATGAAATAAATGAATAACTAATCACATGAAATAAATGAATCACTAATCACATGAAATAAATGAATCACTAATCACATGAAATAAATGAATCATTAATCACATGAAATAAATGAATCACTAATCACGTGAAATAAATGAATCACTAATCACATGAAATAAATGAATCACTAATCACATGAAATAAATGAATCACTAATCACATGAAATAAATGAATCATTAATCACATGAAATAAATGAATCACTAATCACGTGAAATAAATGAATCATTAATCACATGAAATAAATGAATCATTAATCACATGAAATAAATACATCACTAATCACATTAAATAAATGAATCATTACTCACATTAAATAAATACATCACTAATCATATTAAATAAATGCTACTGTTCAGAGATGACTATCAACACCACAAAATAAGTAAGTCTTTACAGTAGTGACCGTTTGACTTGGCAGTGCGATACACATTTTTAATTGGTTGCAAAGGTTCAACAACGTTTCATCTTTCTTAAAAAACGACCCCTGATTAACCCCGTGTCTTCAGTAATAATGTACTCTGACCCCTGATTAAGCCTGTGTCTTCAGTAATAATGTACTCTGACCCCTGATTAAGCCTGTGTCTTCAGTAATAATGTACTCTGACCCCTGATTAACCCTGTGTCTTTAGTAGTAATGTACTCTGATTAACCCTGTGTCTTCAGTAATAATGTACTCTGACCCTTGATTAACCCTGTGTCTTTAGTAATATTGTACTCTGACCCCTGATTAACCATGGGTCTTTAGTAATATTGTACTCTGACCCCTGATTAACCCTGTGTCTTTAGTAATAATATACTCTGACCCCTGATTAACCCTGTGTCTTTAGTAATAATATACTCTGACCCCTGATTAACACTGTGTCTTCAGTAATAATGTACTCTGACCCCTGATTAACCCTGTGTCTTCAGTAATAATGTACTCTGACCCCTGATTAACCCTGTGTCTTTAGTAAATGTACTATGATTAACCCTGTGTCTTCAGTAATAATGTACTCTGACCCCTGATTAACCATGTGTCTTCAGTAATAATGTACCCTGACCCCTGATTAACCATGTGTCTTCAGTAATAATGTACTCTGACCCCTGATTAACCCTGTGTCTTTAGTAATAATGTACTCTGACCCTTGATTAACCCTGTGTCTTTAGTAATAATGTACTCTGATTAACCCCGTGTCTTTAGTAATAATGTACTCTGACCCCTGATTAACCCAGTGTCTTTAGTAATAATGTACTCTGACCCTTGATTAACCCTGTGTCTTTAGTAATAATGTACTCTGATTAACCCTGTGACTTCAGTAATAATGTACTCTGACCCCTGATTAGCCATGTGTCTTCAGTAATAATGTACTCTGACCCCTGATTAACCATGTGTCTTCAGTAATAATGTACTCTGACCCCTGATTAACCCTGTGTCTTTAGTAATAATGTACTCTGACCCCTGATTAACCCTGTGTCTTCAGTAATAATGTACCCTGACCCCTGAATAACCATGTGTCTTCAGTAATAATGTACTCTGACCTCTGATTAACCCTGTGTCTTTAGTAATAATGTACTCTGACCCCTGATTAACCCTGTGTCTTCAGTAATAATGTACTCTGACCCCTGATTAACCCTGTGTCTTTAGTAAATGTACTATGATTAACCCTGTGTCTTCAGTAATAATGTACTCTGACCCCTGATTAACCATGTGTCTTCAGTAATAATGTACCCTGACCCCTGATTAACCATGTGTCTTCAGTAATAATGTACTCTGACCCCTGATTAACCCAGTGTCTTTAGTAATAATGTACTCTGACCCTTGATTAACCCTGTGTCTTTAGTAATAATGTACTCTGATTAACCCTGTGACTTCAGTAATAATGTACTCTGACCCCTGATTAGCCATGTGTCTTCAGTAATAATGTACTCTGACCCCTGATTAACCCTGTGTCTTCAGTAATAATGTACTCTGACCCCTGATTAACCCTGTGTCTTTAGTAATAATGTACTCTGACCCCTGATTAACCCTGTGTCTTCAGTAATAATGTACCCTGACCCCTGATTAACCATGTGTCTTCAGTAATAATGTACTCTGACCTCTGATTAACCATGTGTCTTCAGTAATCATGTACTCTGACCCCTGATTAACCCTGTGTCTTTAGTAATAATGTACTCTGACCCTTGATTAACCCTGTGTCTTTAGTAATAATGTACTCTGACCCCTGATTAACTCTGTGTCTTTAGTAATAATGTACTCTGAACCCCTGATTAACCCTTTGTCTTTAGTAATAATTTACTCTGATTAACCCTGTGTCTTTAGTAATAATGTACTCTGACCCCTGATTAACCCTGTGTCTTTAGTAATAATGTAATCTGACCCCTGATTAACCCTGTGTCTTTAGTAATAATGTACTCTGACCCCTGATTAACCCTGTGTCTTTAGTAACAATGTACTCTGACCCCTGATTAACCCTGTGTCTTTAGTAATAATGTACTCTGACCCCTGATTAACCCTGTGTCTTTAGTAATAATGTACTCTGACCCCTGATTAACCCTGTGTCTTTAGTAATAATGTACTCTGACCCCTGATTAACCCTGTGTCTTTAGTAATAATGTACTCTGATTAACCCTGTGTCTTTAGTAATAATGTACTCTGATTAACCCTGTGTCTTTAGTAATAATGTACTCTCACCCCTGATTAACCCTGTGTCTTTAGTAATAATGTACTCTGACCCCTGATTAACCCTGTGTCTTTAGTAATAATGTACTCT
Source organism: Oncorhynchus mykiss (assembly GCF_013265735.2). Lineage (NCBI taxonomy): Eukaryota > Metazoa > Chordata > Actinopteri > Salmoniformes > Salmonidae > Oncorhynchus > Oncorhynchus mykiss. The sequence goes on along the minus strand of NC_048569.1, from coordinate 97,406,966 downwards.
GATTAACCCTGTGTCTTTAGTAATAATGTACTCTGATTAACCCTGTGTCTTTAGTAATAATGTACTCTGACCCCTGATTAACCCTGTGTCTTTAGTAATAATGTACTCTGACCCTTGATTAACCCTGTGTCTTTAGTAATAATGTACTCTGATTAACCCTGTGACATCAGTAATAATGTACTCTGACCCCTGATTAACCATGTGTCTTCAGTAATAATGTACTCTGACCCCTGATTAACCCTGTGTCTTCAGTAATAATGTACTCTGACCCCTGATTAACCCTGTGTCTTTAGTAATAATGTACTCTGACCCCTGATTAACCCTGTGTCTTCAGTAATAGTGTACTCTGACCCCTGATTAACCCTGTGTCTTTAGTAATAATGTACTCTGACCCCTGATTAACCATGTGTCTTTAGTAATAATGTACTCTGAACCCCTGATTAACCCTTTGTCTTTAGTAATAATTTACTCTGATTAACCCTGTGTCTTTAGTAATAATGTACTCTGACCCCTGATTAACCCTGTGTCTTTAGTAATAATGTAATCTGACCCATGATTAACCCTGTGTCTTTAGTAATAATGTACTCTGACCCCTGATTAACCCTGTGTCTTTAGTAACAATGTACTCTGACCCCTGATTAACCCTGTGTCTTTAGTAATAATGTACTCTGACCCCTGATTAACCCTGTGTCTTTAGTAATAATGTACTCTGACCCCTGATTAACCCTGTGTCTTCAGTAATAATGTACTCTGACCCCTGATTAACCCTGTGTCTTTAGTAATAGTGTACTCTGACCCCTGATTAACCCTGTGTCTTTAGTAATAATGTACTCTGACCCCTGATTAACCCTGTGTCTTTAGTAATAATGTACTCTGAACCCCTGATTAACCCTTTGTCTTTAGTAATAATTTACTCTGATTAACCCTGTGTCTTTAGTAATAATGTACTCTGACCCCTGATTAACCCTGTGTCTTTAGTAATAATGTAATCTGACCCCTGATTAACCCTGTGTCTTTAGTAATAATGTACTCTGACCCCTGATTAACCCTGTGTCTTTAGTAACAATGTACTCTGACCCCTGATTAACCCTGTGTCTTTAGTAATAATGTACTCTGACCCCTGATTAACCCTGTGTCTTTAGTAATAATGTACTCTGACCCCTGATTAACCCTGTGTCTTTAGTAATAATGTACTCTGACCCCTGATTAACCCTGTGTCTTTAGTAATAATGTACTCTGATTAACCCTGTGTCTTTAGTAATAATGTACTCTGATTAACCCTGTGGCTTTAGTAATAATGTACTCTCACCCCTGATTAACCCTGTGTCTTTAGTAATAATGTACTCTGACCCCTGATTAACCCTGTGTCTTTAGTAATAATGTACTCTGATTAACCCTGTGTCTTTAGTAATAATGTACTCTGATTAACCCTGTGTCTTTAGTAATAATGTACTCTGACCCCTGATTAACCCTGTGTCTTTAGTAATAGTGTACTCTGACCCCTGATTAACCCTGTGTCTTTAGTAATAATGTACTCTGACCCCTGATTAACCCTGTGTCTTTAGTAATAATGTACTCTGAACCCCTGATTAACCCTTTGTCTTTAGTAATAATTTACTCTGATTAACCCTGTGTCTTTAGTAATAATGTACTCTGACCCCTGATTAACCCTGTGTCTTTAGTAATAATGTAATCTGACCCCTGATTAACCCTGTGTCTTTAGTAATAATGTACTCTGACCCCTGATTAACCCTGTGTCTTTAGTAACAATGTACTCTGACCCCTGATTAACCCTGTGTCTTTAGTAATAATGTACTCTGACCCCTGATTAACCCTGTGTCTTTAGTAATAATGTACTCTGACCCCTGATTAACCCTGTGTCTTTAGTAATAATGTACTCTGACCCCTGATTAACCCTGTGTCTTTAGTAATAATGTACTCTGATTAACCCTGTGTCTTTAGTAATAATGTACTCTGATTAACCCTGTGGCTTTAGTAATAATGTACTCTCACCCCTGATTAACCCTGTGTCTTTAGTAATAATGTACTCTGACCCCTGATTAACCCTGTGTCTTTAGTAATAATGTACTCTGATTAACCCTGTGTCTTTAGTAATAATGTACTCTGATTAACCCTGTGTCTTTAGTAATAATGTACTCTGACCCCTGATTAACCCTGTGTCTTTAGTAATAATGTACTCTGACCCCTGATTAACCCTGTGTCTTTAGTAATAATGTACTCTGACCCTTGATTAACCCTGTGTCTTTAGTAATAATGTACTCTGACCCCTGATTAACCCTGTGTCTTTAGTAATAATGTACTCTGACCCCTGATTAACCCTGTGTCTTTAGTAATAATGTACTCTGACCCCTGATTAACCCTGTGTCTTTAGTAATAATGTACTCTGACCCCTGATTAACCCTGTGTCTTCAGTAATAATGTACTCTGACCCCTGATTAACCCTGTGTCTTTAGTAATAATGTACTCTGATTAACCCTGTGTCTTTAGTAATAATGTACTCTGATTAACCCTGTGTCTTTAGTAATAATGTACTCTGACCCCTGATTAACCCTGTGTCTTTAGTAATAATGTACTCTGATAAACCCTGTGTCTTTAGTAATAATGTACTCTGACCCCTGATTAACCCTGTGTCTTCAGTAATAATGTACTCTGACCCCTGATTAACCCTGTGTCTTTAGTAATAATGTACTCTGACCCCTGATTAACCCTGTGTCTTTAGTAATAATGTACTCTGACCCCTGATTAACCCTGTGTCTTTAGTAATAATGTACTCTGACCCCTGATTAACCCTGTGTCTTTAGTAATAATGTACTCTGACCCCTGATTAACCCTGTGTCTTTAGTAATAATGTACTCTGACCCCTGATTAACCCTGTGTCTTCAGTAATAATGTACTCTGACCCCTGATTAACCCTGTGTCTTTAGTAATAATGTACTCTCACCCCTGATTAGAGTACTTTGGGTCTTAAGTATTTTTTAGTATCGAATGCTTTTCTAGTTGCTCAGTCTGTTCATTAGAACAAGTGTTTTGTTTTATAAGTAAACTGTGGGTATCTACAAAGCAGCTAAGCCAACAGTATCTGGTAGAGTCGTGATTCGTTGTATCAATCTAGTGGCCATTTGATCTGAAAACTTAAAATCACACGTCAGACTTCAGAAACAGCGCAGGCCAAACACAGCAGTCTGGCTGGTGCACACCGGGGTTAAAGGGTAAATAGTACGGTTCCCGGGGTTAAAGGGTAAACAGTACGGTTCCCGGGGTTAAAGGGTAAACAGTACGGTTCCCGGGGTTAAAGGGTAAACAGTACGGTTCCCGGGGTTAAAGGGTAAACAGTACGGTTCCCGGGGTTAAAGGGTAAACAGTACGGTTCCCGGGGTTAAAGGGTAAACAGTACGGTTCCCGGGGTAAAAGGGTAAACAGTACGGTTCCCGGGGTAAAAGGGTAAACAGTACGGTTCCCGGGGTTAAAGGGTAAACAGTACGGTTCCCGGGGTTAAAGGGTAAACAGTACGGTTCCCGGGGTTAAAGGGTAAACAGTACGGTTCCCGGGGTTAAAGGGTAAACAGTACGGTTCCCGGGGTTAAAGGGTAAACAGTACGGTTCCCGGGGTTAAAGGGTAAACAGTACGGTTCCCGGGGTTAAAGGGTAAACAGTACGGTTCCCGGGGTTAAAGGGTAAACAGTACGGTTCCCGGGGTTAAAGTGTTAAAGGGTAAACAGTACGGTTCCCGAGGTTAAAGGGTAAACAGTACGGTTCCCGGGGTTAAAGGGTAAACAGTACGGTTCCCGGGGTTAAAGGGTAAACAGTACGGTTCCCGGGGTTAAAGTGTTAAAGGGTAAACAGTACGGTTCCCGAGGTTAAAGGGTAAACAGTACGGTTCCCGGGGTTAAAGGGTAAACAGTATGGTTCCCAGTGTTAAAGGGTAAACAGTACGGTTCCCGGGGTAAAAGGGTAAACAGTACGGTTCCCGGGGTAAAAGGGTAAACAGTATGGTTCCCGGGGTAAAAGGGTAAACAGTACGGTTCCCGGGGTAAAAGGGTAAACAGTACGGTTCCTGGGGTTAAAGGGTAAACAGTACGGTTCCCGGGGTTAAAGGGTAAACAGTACGGTTCCCGGGGTAAAAGGGTAAACAGTACGGTTCCCGGGGTAAAAGGGTAAACAGTACGGTTCCCGGGGTAAAAGGGTAAACAGTACGGTTCCCGGGGTTAAAGGGTAAACAGTACGGTTCCCGGGGTTAAAGGGTAAACAGTACGGTTCCCGGGGTTAAAGGGTAAACAGTACGGTTCCCGGTGTTAAAGGTTAAACAGTACGGTTCCCGGGGTTAAAGGGTAAACAGTACGGTTCCCGGGGTTAAAGGGTAAACAGTACGGTTCCCGGTGTGTTTTAAGCATCGTTGTGGACTTAGAACATCCGATATTATTGTGTGATTTTGAGAGTGAAAACCTGCCAAACTGCGGGGAATCACAGTCCTTCTGCCCGCTTTACTTTGTTATTGTTGCCGTGGTTTCATTTTCTTCAAATTCTGTCCTCTAGAGGATTCTGCACATGGCACCTTGAAATCTTCAATAAATAAATACACTTTGCACTTGATTAGAAGTGACATTTCTTAGCCGTTACAGTAAATCCAAGTCAATGTGAGAACATAAGGGCTCATTTAAAAGACGTCTTGTCGTCCTGGTTCTGTACGGGAGAGCAGCTGCATCATGGGACACGAAAAAGAAGAAACCTAGAGAGGAACCAGGCTCTGAGGGGGTGGCCAGATGGAGATAAGAGGCCAGATCATTCTTCAAGATGTTCACAGATGACCAGCAGGGTCAGATAATAATAATCGCACTGGCTGTAGATGGTGCAACAGGTCAGCACCTCAGGAGGAAATGTCAAGGGCTTTTCATAGCCGAGCATTCACAGGTCGAGACAGCAGGTGCAGTAGAGAGCGAGAGGGAGAGGGTGAGAGAGTGAGAGGGAGGGGGGGAGAGGGCGAGAGGGAGAGCGAGAGGGGGAAAGGGAGAGGGGAAAAGGGAGAGGGGGAGAGCGAGAGGGAGAGGGGGAAGGCGAAAGTGAGAGCAAGAGCGAGAGTGAGAGGGCGAAAGTGGGAGGGGGAGAGGGCGAGAGCGAGAGGGAGAGGGCGAGAGGGGGAGGGCGAAAGCGAGAGCGAGAGGGCGAAAGTGGGAGGGGGAGAGGGCGAGAGCGAGAGGGCGAGAGCGAGAGGGCGAGCGAAAGCGAGAGCAAGAGCGAGAGTGAGAGGGCGAGAGTGGGAGGGGGAGAGAGCGAGAGTGGGAGGGGGAGAGGGCGAGAGCGAGAGGGCGAGGGGGGGCGAGAGCGGGAGAGGGAGAGGGCGAGAGAGAGAGAGGGAGAGGGAGAGAGTGGGAGGGGGAGAGGGCGCGAGCGAGAGAGGGGGAGAGAGAGATGGAGAGGGAGCAGAAGAGGGGGGAGAACAACAGTTCTGGGACAGATTAGGTCAAAGTTTCATAGCTCCGTTTTTTTTATTTTTTATGATGTGACCAACTCATCCACAGGTATCAACAACTGAAAAGTAGTCCATGTGGTCTATTATATACATTAAATATAACAGGCTGTTCACATTCAGTCACAGAGACAGCCAGCATGCTCTACGTATAGCTCAAACAGCACCCTAATCCCTACATAGGAGGAATCTGGTGAAAAGTAGTGCACTAACTAGGGCACAGGGTGCTATTTGGAAGACAGCCAACGTACGTTACAGACAGAGAATGTCAATGAGGACAGGGGCAAATTGAGAGATTCTCTCCACTGCGTCCCTGACAGATCACTACATACCCATCCGCTGACTGACACACACACGGTGAGAATCATGCCTTTCGCACCTTACAGAATCAGTCTTGGTGTGATCATGGCCTGCCTGGGCTGAAGTCATTTATTTCAGTCAAAAAAAGAAATACTTGACATTTTAAATAAACTTTAATATAATTCAATTTCATGACAAGCAGCACAACAAGCAAGCAGCCTCTGTTTCATTTAATAAGTGACTCATTTAGAGTCTGAAGAGGTCAACAGCAGACCACTTTCTGCCAACTGGAGCAATCTGATCTGTGTCAACACCAAATCGAGGGATAGCCTATGATTGGCCACAGACAAGAGTACGTTTCAGATGTCACAGCTGATCTGAGATCATCTGACAGTCACGACTGTGTAGTGACGTACTAGGAGTTCTGCTCTGAGGTTGTGGAGAAAGAGAGAGAGAGACAGAGAGAGAGACAGAGACAGAGAGAGAGAGAGAGAGAGACAGAGAGAGAGAGAGAGAGAGAGACAGAGAGAGAGAGAGAGAGAGAGAGACAGAGAGAGAGAGAGACAGAGAGAGAGAGAGAGAGAGAGACAGAGAGAGAGAGAGAGAGAGAGAGAGAGAGAGAGAGAGAGAGAGCTCACACTTACTGGCCTGAGGCCAAACCACGACCAACAACATTGGACACTTTATGGATCAAAAAGCCTTCACTATATCATCCTGGAATATCCAAGGCCTGAGGTCATCTGCTTTTGGCCTAAAGAGCAGGAACCCGGACTTCACCAAAGAAATCGGTAATACAGACATTGTCACCCTGCAAGAAACCTGGTATAGAGGAGACAGACCCACTGGTAATCAAAACAGGAACATTTTACATTTGGCTAGAAATTCCAAAGGAAATTATCTTAACAGAGAAAATGTCCTCCTGTGTGCTACCTATATCCCCCCACTAGAATCCCCATATTTTAATGAAGACAGCTTCTCCATCCTGGAGGGGGAAATCAATCATTTCCAGGCCCAGGGACATGTACTAGTCTGTGGCGACCTAAATGCCAGAACCGGACAAGAACCTGACACCCTCAGCACACAGGGGGGACAAACACCTGCCTGGAGGTGACAGCATTCCCTCCCACATATGCCCCCCTAGGCACAACTATGACAACATAACCAACAAAAATGGGTCACAACTCCTGCAGCTCTGTCGCACGCTGGGTATGTACATAGTCAATAGTAGGCTTCGAGGGGACTCCTATGGTAGGTACACCTATAGTTCATCTCTTGGCAGTAGTACTGTAGACTACTTTATCACTGACCTCAACCCAGAGTCTCTCAGACTGTTCACAGTCAGCCCACTGACACCCCTATCAGACCACAGCAAAATCACAGTCTACTTAAACAGAGCAATACCCGATCACGAGGCATCAAAGCCAAAGGAACTGAGTAACATTAAGAAATGCTATAGATGGAAGGAATGCAGTTTGGAAACCTACCAAAAAACAATTAGGCAACAACAAATTAAATACCTTTTAGACAATTTCCTGGGTAAAACGTTACACTGCAATAGTGAAGGTGTAAACTTGGCAGTAGAAAATCTTAACAGTATATTTGACCTCTCAACTTCCCTATCAAATCTAAAAATCTCAAATAGAAAACCGAAGAAAATGAACAACAACGACAAATGGTTTGATGAAGAATGCAAAAATCTAAGAAAGAAATTGAGAAACCTGTCCAACCAAAAACACAGAGACCCGGAAAACCTGAGTCGACGCCTTCACTATGGTGAATCACTAAAACAATACAGAAATACACTACGGAAAAAGAAGGAACAGCATGTCAGAAGAATCCATAGACTCTAACCACTTCTGGGAAAATTGGAAAACACTAAACTCTAAACAAACAACAACATGATGAATTATCTATCCAAAATGGAGATGTATGGGTAAACCACTTCTCCAATCTTTTTGGCTCTATAACAAAAATAAAGAGCAAAAACATATACATGATCAAATACAGATCTTAGAATCAACTATTAAAGACTACCAGAACCCACTGGATTCCAGAACACACTGGATTCCAGAACACACTGGATTCCAGAACACACTGGATTCCAGAACCCACTGGATTCTCCAATTACCTTGAACGAGTTACAGGACAAAATAAAAACCCTCCAACCCAAAAAGGCCTGTGGTGTTGATGGTATCCTCAATGAAATGATCAAATATACAGACAACAAATTCCAATTGGCTATACTAAAACTCTTTAACATCATCCTTAGCTCTGGCATCTTCCCCAATATTTGGAACCAAGGACTGATCACCCCAATCCACAAAAGTGGAGACAAATTTGACCCCAATAACTACCGTGGAATATGCGTCAACAGTAACCTTGGGAAAATCCTATGCATTATCATTAACAGCAGACTTGTACATTTCCTCAGTGAAAACAATGTACTGAGCAAATGTCAAATTGGCTTTTTACCAAATTACAGTACAACAGACCATGTATTGACCCTACACACCCTAATTGACAACCAAACAAACCAAAACAAAGGCAAAGTCTTCTCATGCTTTGTTGATTTCAAAAAAGCCTTCGACTCAATTTGGCATGAGGGTCTGCTATACAAACTGATGGAAAGTGGTGTTGGGGGTAAAACATACGACATTATAAAATCCATGTACACAAACAACAAGTGTGCGGGTTAAAATTGGCAAAAAACACACAAATTTCTTCACACATGGTCGTGGGGTGAGACAGGGATGCAGCTTAAGCCCCACCCTCTTCAACACATACATCAATGAATTTGCGCGGGCACTAGAACAGTCTGCAGCACCCAACCTCACCCTACTAGAATCCGAAGTCAAATGTCTACTGTTTGCTGATGATCTGGTGCTTCTGTCACCAACCAAGGAGGGCCTACAGCAGCACCTAGATCTTCTGCACAGATTCTGTCAGACCTGGGCCCTGACAGTAAATCTCAGTAAGACCAAAATAATGGTGTTCCAACAAAGGTCCAGTCACCAGGACCACAAATACAAATTCCATTAAGACACTGTTGCCCTAGAGCACACAAAAAACTATACATACCTTGGCCTAAACATCAGCGCCACAGGTAACTTCCACAAAGCTGTGAACAATCTGAGAGACAAGGCAAGAAGGGCCTTCTATGCCATCAAAAGGAACATAAATTTCAACATACCAATTAGGATTTGGCTAAAAAATACTTGAATCAGTCATAGAGCCCATTGCCCTTTATGGTTGTGAGGTCTGGGGTCCGCTCACCAACCAAGACTTCACAAAATGGGACAAACACCAAATTGAGACTCTGCACGCAGAATTCTGCAAAAATATCCTCCGTGTACAACGTAGAACACCAAATAATGCATGCAGAGCAGAATTAGGCCGATACCCACTAATTATCAAAATCCAGAAAAAAGCTGTTAAATTCTATAACCACCTAAAAGGAAGCGATTCCCAAACCTTAACAAAGTCATCACCTACAGAGAGATGAACCTGGAGAAGAGTCCCCTAAGCAAGCTGGTCCTGGGGCTCTGTTCACAAACACAAACACACCCTACAGAGCCCCAGGACAGCAGCACAATTAGACCCAACCAAATCATGATAAAACAAAAAGATAATTACTTGACACATTGGAAAGAATTAACAAAAAAACAGAGCAAACTAGAATGCTATTTGGCCCTAAACAGAGAGTACACAGCGGCAGAAAATCTGACCACTGTGACTGACCCGAAATTAAGGAAAGATTTGACTATGTACAGACTCAGTGAGCATAGCCTTGCTATTGAGAAAGGCCGCCGTAGGCAGACATGGCTCTCAAGAGAAGACAGGCTATGTGCTCACTGCCCACAATATGAGGTGGAAACTGAGCTGCACTTCCTAACCTCCTGCCCAATGTGACCATATTAGAGAGACATATTTCCCTCAGATTACACAGATCCACAAAGAATTCGAAAACAAATCCAATTTTGAAATACCAGTGTGCCATCACAGCAGCAAGATGTGTGACCTGATGCCACGAGAAAAGGGCAACCAGTGAAGAACAAACACCATTGTAAATACAACCCATATTTATGCTTATTTATTTTATCTTGTGTACTTTAACCATTTGTACATTGTTAAAACACTGTATATATATAATATGACATTTGTAATGTCTTTATTGTTTTGAAACTTCTGTATGTGTAATGTTTACTGTTAATTTTTATTGTTTATTTCACTTTTGTATATTATCTACCTCACTTGCTTTGGCAATGTTAACACGTTTCCCATGCCAATAAAGCCCCTTGAATTGAAATGAATTGAGAGAGAGAGAGACAGAGAGAGAGGTAAACAGAGAGAGAGAGGTAAACAGAGAGCGAGAGAGAGAGACAGAGAGAGAGAGAGAGACAGAGAGCGAGAGAGAGAGAGAGAGAGACAGAAAAGAAGAAGAGAGAGTAGTCTGTCTGATATCTGACATCCCAGCTCTCTCCTACCACCACCAATGAGGTACTACCAACGAGGTACTACCAACGAGGTACTACCAGGTTCAAGAAGCTGTAACACACAGGTAAACAAATAGGGTGCCAACTGAGTCTCAGTCAGCCTCTCCTCTGACAGCCTCTTCTCCTCTCCCCTGACAGCCTCTCTTCTCCTCTCCCCTGACAGCCTCTCTTCTCTTCTCATCTCCTCTGACATCCTCTCTTCTCCTCTCCTCTCCTCTGACAGCCTCTCTTCTCCTCTACTCATCTCCTGACAGCCTCTCTCCTCTTCTCCTCTCCCCTGACAGCCTCTCTTCTCCTCTCCCCTGACAGCCTCTCTTCTCCTCTCCCCTGACAGCCTCTCTTCTCCTCTCCTCTGACAGCCTCTCTTCTCCTCTCCTCTCCTCTCCTCTGACAGCCTTTCTTCTCCTCTCCTCATCTCCCGACAGCCTCTCTTCTCCTCTCCTCCTGACAGCCTCTCTTCTCCTCTCCTCTGACAGCCTCTCTTCTCCTCTCCTCTTCTCCTCTCCCCTGACAGCCTCTCTTCTCCTCTCCCCTGACAGTCTCTCTTCTCCTCTCCTCTGACAGCCTCTCTTCTCCTCATCTCCTGACAGCCTCTCTTCTACTCTCCCCTGACAGTCTCTCTTCTCCTCTCCCCTGACAGTCTCTCTTCTCCTCTCCTCTGACAGCCTCTCTTCTCCTCTCCTCTGACAGCCTGCTCCAGAGCGCTCAGGACCTCAGACTAGGGTGAAGTTCACCTTCCAACAGAGCAATGAACCTATGCACACAGCCAAGACAATGCAGGAGTGGCTTCGGGACACGTTTCTGAATGTCCTTGAGTGGCCCAGCCAGAGCCCGGACTTCAACCTGATCGAACATCTCTGAAGAGACCTGAGAACAGCTGTACAGCAACACTCCTCATCCAACCTGACAGAGTTTGAGAGGATCTGCAGAGAAGAATGGGAGAAACTCCCCAAATACAGGTGTGCCAAGCTTGTAGCGTCATACCCAAGAAAACGTGATGCTGTAATCGCTGCCAAAAGTACTGAGTAAAGGGTCTGAAAAATAAATTATGTATATATTATTTTTAAACAATTATAGTCAAGGGGTCTGAATACCTTCCGAATGCACTGTAGACAGACAGACAGACAGACAGACAGACAGACAGACAGGACGTTTATCATAGTGTACTTTGGCTTCTGGCTGGTTTCTCAGGAGTGAAGAGAGGGTAGAGGAGTGGGTAGGTGGGAGAGAGAGGAGAGGAGGGGAGAAGGGAGAGAGAGGTGGGGGGTTGAATTAGCACTCATGTGCTATGTGACGCAACATGCGGGCACTCAGCCACGATGATAAAACAGCTTTAAAAATTAAAAGGCTCCCGTCCTGCTCCTCTCCTCCCAGCCCTAACCCCGCTCAGCTTTAGACAGCTGGTTGAATGGCTGAACGAGCTAATGCCAGATGACACAGACCAGGGCCCGCTCTCTGCTGCTAACCTCTCTCTCCCCTCTCTCTCCCTCACTCCCCTCTCTCTCCCCACTCTCTCTCCCCCCCCCTCTCTCCCCCCCCCTCTCTCTCCCCCACTCCCCTCTCCCCCCCCACTCCCCTCTCTCTCCCCCACTCCCCTCTCTCTCCCCCACTCCTCCCCCACTCCCCACTCCTCCCCCACTCCTCCCCCACTCCCCCCCCACTCCCCCCCCCACTCCCCTCTCTCCCCCCCCACTCCCCTCTCCCTCACTCCCCTCTCTCTCCCCCACTCACCTCTCTCCCCCACTCACCTCTCTCCCCCACTCACCTCTCTCCCCCACTCACCTCTCTCCCCCACTCACCTCTCCCCCCCACTCACCTCCCCCCCCCCACCCCCTCTCTCTCCCTCCCTCACTTCCTTCTCTCTCCCACTCCCCTCTCTCCCCCACTCCCCTCTCTCTCCCCCACTCCCCTCTCTCTCCCTCCCTCACTCCCCTCTCTCTCCCCCCCACTCCCCCCAACTCCCCTCCCCCCCCCCCGTTTGGAACCAGAGTGAAGAGTTCAAGTGGTCCTGTAATGTTTTGTGCAGCGAGGGTAAATATTTGAAAGTGCCTGAAGGTTGACACCACGCCATGTGTTGACATATTAATACAAACAAACTGTGGAGCTTTTCTGACTGCTCAATGTTTCATAGTGGAAGTGCAATAGCAGTTTTAGAGTGTGTGTGTGTGTGTGTGTGTGTGTGTGTGTGTGTGTGAGAGAGAGAAACAGGAGCAGCGTTGGCACGGGAGGGAGGATGACAGAACCAGAGTGGGCTGGGAAAGGCAGAAGTCAAGATGTTTTAAAATGCCACAGAGCCAAGGAGAGAAAGGGGACAGGAAGATCTCACTGGCTGAAGAGTAGAGGCTGTGATTGTCATTGTGCATTCTGGGTATTCACAAGGGATATGTTCCAAATGGCACCCTATTCCCTACGTAGTGCACTACTTTAGAACAGAGCCCTATGGCACCCTATTCCCTATATAGTGCACTACTAATGTCCAGAGCCCTATGGCACCCTATTCCCTATATATAGTACACTACTAATGACCAGAGCCCTATGGCACCCTATTCCCTATATATAGTACACTACTAATGACCAGAGCCCTATGGCACCCTATTCCCTATATATAGTACACTACTAATGACCAGAGCCCTATGGCACCCTATTCCCTATATATAGTACACTACTAATGTCCAGAGCCCTATGGCACCCTATTCCCTATATATAGTACACTACTAATGACCAGAGCCCTATGGCACCCTATTCCCTATATATAGTACACTACTAATGACCAGAGCCCTATGGCACCCTATTCCCTATATATAGTACACTACTAATGACCAGAGCCCTATGGCACCCTATTCCCTATATATAGTACACTACTAATGACCAGAGCCCTATGGCACCCTATTCCCTATATATAGTACACTACTAATGATCAGAGCCCTATGGCACCCTATTCCCTATATATAGTACACTACTAATGACCAGAGCCCTATGGCACCCTATTCCCTATATATAGTACACTACTAATGACCAGAGCCCTATGGCACCCTATTCCCTATATATAGTACACTACTAATGACCAGAGCCCTATGGCACCCTATTCCCTATATATAGTACACTACTAATGACCAGAGCCCTATGGCACCCTATTCCCTATATATAGTACACTACTAATGATCAGAGCCCTATGGCACCCTATTCCCTATATATAGTACACTACTAATGACCAGAGCCCTATGGCACCCTATTCCCTATATATAGTACACTACTAATGACCAGAGCCCTATGGCACCCTATTCCCTATATATAGTACACTACTAATGATCAGAGCCCTATGGCACCCTATTCCCTATATATAGTACACTACTAATGATCAGAGCCCTATGGCACCCTATTCCCTATATATAGTACACTACTAATGACCAGAGCCCTATGGCACCCTATTCCCTATATATAGTACACTACTAATGATCAGAGCCCTATGGCACCCTATTCCCTATATATAGTACACTACTAATGACCAGAGCCCTATGGCACCCTATTCCCTATATATAGTACACTACTAATGACCAGAGCCCTATGGCACCCTATTCCCTATATATAGTACACTACTAATGACCAGAGCCCTATGGCACCCTATTCCCTATATAGTGTACTACTAATAGTATATATTTTATATTTTTAATCATTTTAATTCTTATGGACTGCCCACTCTGAAGTTAAGAGACACAACTCTGAATCCAAAACATGATATTACGAATGTTTGCAACCCCAATAACATTTGTGAAAATGAGGGCGACCCAAACCCACCAGTTGTTTTGGTTGTTGCAGGGCTTTACGGATTCCTTTTTTATTATTCCATATTATAAACTCTGAGATCACTGTGTCCAGCACCTTAATAAAACGTTTATGTGTATCAGTTGGAATATTTCTCGGGAAAAAAATATTTATTCTACCCCATAAGTGATTTTGGTTGACCATCGAATCAGATCTTTCCATTTCCAATGAGATTTTCCTTCAGCAAGTCAGACAGAGGAGTGTATTAACAGTCATTCCTAAGTATCTAAAAACAAAATCAGGAACTATTTTGACTGGGACATTAACAGTAGTAATAGACAGAGTAGTCTTTAGGTAATTGGGTTCACTTCTGCTGTAATATATGTGGTATTAAAACAAGTGGGTCTGCATATAGAGTCAACGCTCTCCTGTTGTGACTACCATCTCCTCTCTACCACGGCAACACACACGGCAACACATACCTCATACATGACGACAACAGACGGCGGGCAAAATCACCATGTTTGTAGTCAAAGCAACGGGAGTCAAGGACAACCTGTCCTGTCTGCTGCTCCCAAATGGACACATTTTCCCTATTTAGTGCACTAGTGTCATTTCTACCAACATACAGTGAGGGGAAAACAGTATTTGATCTCCTGCTGATTTTGTACGTTTGCCCACTGACAAAGAAATGATCAGTCTATAATTTTAATAGTAGGTTTATTTGAACAGTGAGAGACAGAATAACGACAAAAAAATCCAGAAAAACATATGTCAAAAATGTTATAAATTGATTTGCATTTTAATGAGGGAAATAAGTATTTGACCCCCTCTGCAAAACATGACGTAGTACTTGGTGCCACCCTCGTGCTTCACGGTTGGGATGGTGTTCTTCGGCTTGCAAGCTCCCCTTTTTTCACCAAACATAACGATGGTCATTATGGCCAAAAGGTTCTATTTTAGTTTCATCAGACCAGAGGACATTTCCCCCAAAAAACTATGTATCTTTGTCCCCATGTGCAGTTGCAAACCGTAGTCTGGCTTTTTATGGCGGCTTTGGAGCAGTGGCTTCTTCCTTGCTGAGCGGCCTTTCAGGTTATGTCGATATAGGACTCGTTTTACTGGATATAGACAGTTTCTAGTTTCTTACAGCATCTTCACAAGGTCCTTTGCTGTTGTTCTGGGATTGATTTGCACTTTTCGCACCAAAGTACGTTCATCTCTAGGAGACAGAACGCGTCTCCATCCTGAGCGGTATGACGGCTACGTGGTCCCATGGTGTTTATACCTGCGTACTATTGTTTGTTGAACGTGGTACCTTCAGGCGTTTGGAAATTTCTCCCAAGGATGAACCAGACTTGTGGAGGTGTACAAAAAAACATTCTGAGGTCTTGGCTGATTTCTTTTGATTTTCCCATGATGTCAAGCAAAGAGGCACTGAGTTTGAAGGTAGGTCTTGAAATACATCCAGAGGCACACCTCCAATTGATGTCAATTAGCCTATCAGAAGCTTCTAAAGCCATGACATCGGTTTCTGGAATTTTCCAAGCTGTTTAAAGGCACAGTAAACAATTGTTGTAAAAATGACTTATGTCATGCAACAAAGTAGATGTCCTAACCGACTTGCCAAAACTATAGTTTGTTCACTAGAAATGTGTGGAGTGGTTGAAAAACTAGTTTTAATGACTCCAACCTAAGTGTATGTAAACTTCCCACTTCAACTGTACATATATCTTACTACCAACAGACAGCAGCTATATAGATTTGCCTACTGTACTCTATATTGTTTTGTCCTCCAACGATCAAAGACAGCAGATAACACTAAACTGTCCATTCGTGAGGTTTTAAATGGCAAAGTAGTGTTTTGTCTCTCTCTGTCACAGCAGTCATGACAGACATCACACGTGGTGACGGCTTCCTCTCGTGTTGCTTATCATTTCACACTGTGACCTTTCACACCGCTATGATATATATCATAGAGGACCATGCATTTCAAAAGGCCTTGTTCAGGTTGTACAACTGATACATTGTGTACAATAACAAAAACATGTGTTGTACATCAGTTGTAAAACCTGACAGTGTACAGAGCTACAGAGACCAGTAAAAAGGTCAACCTGTTTCAGAGAGACCAATAAGAAGGGCCGTGTGTTTCAGAGAGACCAATAAGAAGGGCCGTGTGTTTCAGAAAGACCAATAAGAAGGGACGTGTGTTTCAGAGAGACCAATAAGAAGGGCCGTGTTTCAGAGAGACCAATAAGAAGGGTTGTGTGTTTCAGAGAGACCAATAAGAAGGGCTGTGTGTTTCAGAGAGACCAGTGAGGGTCATGTGTTTCAGAGAGGCCAGTGAGGGTCGTGTGTTTCAGAGAGGCCAGTGAGGGTCATGTGTTTCAGAGAGACCAATAAGAAGAGCTGTGTGTTTCAGAGAGACCAATAAGAAGGGCCGTGTGTTTCAGAGAGACCAATAAGAAGGGCTGTGTGTTTCAGAGAGACCAGCAGGGATCAAATAACCTGGGATAAAATCAACTGGGATCAAATAAACTGGGATCAAATAAGCTGGGATCAAATAAGATGGGATCAAATAAACTGGGATCAAATAAACTGGGATCAAATAAGATGGGATCAAATAAGATGGGATCAAATAAGCTGGGATCAAATAAGCTGGGATCAAATAAGATGGGATCAAATAAGATGGGATCAAATAAGCTGGGATCAAATAAACTGGGATCAAATAAACTGGGATCAAATAAGCTGGGATCAAATAAGCTGGGATCAAATAAGATGGGATCAAATAAGCTGGGATCAAATAAGCTGGGATCAAATAAGCTGGGATCAAATAAACTGGGATCAAATAAGCTGGGATCAAATAGGCTGGGATCAAATAAGCTGGGATCAAATAAACTGGGATCAAATAAACTGGGATCAAATAAGCTGGGATCAAATAAACTGGGATCAAATAAACTGGGATCAAATAAACTGGGATCAAATAAACTGGTATCAGATAAACTGGGATCAAATAAACTGGGATCAAATAAGCTGGGATCAAATAAACTGGGATCAAATAAGCTGGGATCAAATAAACTGGGATCAAATAAACTGGGATCACATAAACTGGGATTAAAAAAATGGGATCAAATAAACTGGTATCAGATAAGCTGGGATCAAATAAACTGGGATCAAATAAGCTGGGATCAAATAAACTGGTATCAGATAAGCTGGGATCAAATAAACTGGGATCAGATAAGCTGGGATCAATAAACTGGGATCAAATAAGCTGGGATCAAATAAACTGGGATCAAATAAGCTGGGATCAAATAAACTGGGATCAAATAAACTGGTATCAGATAAGCTGGGATCAAATAAACTGGGATCAAATAAACTGGGATCAAATACTCTGGGATCAAATAAACTGGGATCCACACGATGCATCTGTTGCAAAAGTGCATTTTTCACTGGCTGATTGATCCCCATCTTAAACTTCTTCAATTCAACCATCATTGACTTCAAATACACATGTAGATTTGTGAACAACCACAATCCGTAAATGAGAGAGTAGCAGTGTGACTCACATCGATGTGCCATCCACAACAACCACAATCCGTAAATGAGAGAGTAGCAGTGTGATTCACATCGATGTGCCATCCACAACAACCACAATCCGTAAATGAGAGAATAGCCGTGTGATTCACATATGTGATTTACATAAATATATATATACAGTGCCTTGCGAAAGTATTCGGCCCCCTTGAACTTTGCAACATTTTGCCACATTTCAGGCTTCAAACATAAAGATATAAAACTGTATTTTTTTGTGAAGAATCAACAACAAGTGGGACACAATCATGAAGTGGAATGACATTTATTGGATATTTCAAACTTTTTTAATAAAATCAAAAACTGAAAAATTGGGCGTGCAAAATGATTCAGCCCCCTTAAGTTAATACTTTGTAGCGCCACCTTTTGCTGCAATTACAGCTGTAAGTCGCTTGGGGTATGTCTCTATCAGTTTTGCACATCGAGAGACTGACATTTTTTTCCCATTCCTCCTTGCAAAACAGCTCGAGCTCAGTGAGGTTGGATGGAGAGCATTTGTGAACAGCAGTTTTCAGTTCTTCCCACAGATTCTCGATTGGATTCAGGTCTGGACTTTGACTTGGCCATTCAAACACCTGGAAATGTTTATTTTTGAACCATTCCATTGTAGATTTTGCTTTATGTTTTGGATCATTGTCTTGTTGGAAGACAAATCTCCGTCCCAGTCTCAGGTCTTTTGCAGACTCAATCAGGTTTTCTTCCAGAATGGTCCTGTATTTGGCTCCATCCATCTTCCCATCAATTTTAACCATCTTCCCTGTCCCTGCTGAAGAAAAGCAGGCCCAAACCATGATGCTGCCACCACCATGTTTGGCAGTGGGGATGTGGTGTTCAGGGTGATGAGCTGTGTTGCTTTTACGCCAAACATAACGTTTTGCATTGTTGCCAAAAAGTTCAATTTTGGTTTCATCTGACCAGAGCACCTTCTTCCACATGTTTGGTGTGTCTCCCAGGTGGCTTGTGGCAAACTTTAAATGACACTTTTTATGGATATCTTTAAGAAATTGCTTTCGTCTTGCCACTCTTCCATAAAGGCCAGATTTGTGCAATATACGACTGATTGTTGTCCTATGGACAGAGTCTCCCACCTCAGCTGTAGATCTCTGCAGTTCATTCAGAGTGATCATGGGCCTCTTGGCTGCATCTCTGATCAGTCTTCTCCTTGTATGAGCTGAAAGTTTAGAGGGACGGCCAGGTCTTGGTAGATTTGCAGTGGTCTGATACTCCTTCCATTTCAATATTATCGCTTGCACAGTGCTCCTTGGGATGTTTAAAGCTTGGGAAATCTTTTTGTATCCAAATCCGGCTTTAAACTTCTTCACAACAGTATCTCGGACCTGCCTGGTGTGTTCCTTGTTCTTCATGATGCTCTCTGTGCTTTTAACGGACCTCTGAGACTATCACAGTGCAGGTGCATTTATACGGAGACTTGATTACACACAGGTGGATTGTATTTATCATCATTAGTCATTTAGGTCAACATTGGATCATTCAGAGATCCTCACTGAACTTCTGGAGAGAGTTTGCTGCACTGAAAGTAAAGGGGCTGAATAATTTTGCACGCCCAATTTTTCAGTTTTTGAATTGTTAAAAAAGTTTGAAATATCCAATAAATGTTGTTCCACTTCATGATTGTGTCCCACTTGTTGTTGATTCTTCACAAAAAAATACAGTTTTATATCTTTATGTTTTGAAGCCTGAAATGTGGCAAAAGGTCGCAAAGTTCAAGGGGGCCGAAATACTTTCGCAAGGCACTGTATACACACACATCTAGATATCAATAATAGGTGGTATCCGTATCGCCGTAGAATACACCACTTCTGTCATCCTTACCTCTAAACATGTACTTAACCTGGATAATTTAGATGCATAGCTTGGACTGTAGCCTACAAAAGCCTATTTTCCCGCAATTCATCAAACACATTTGGTGTGTCGTCAAACTTAAAACTTGCGCCTTTAAAAAGAAATAAAAAATGCTGATTTTAATGTAATTGAGAAAACAGATATATATATTTTTTGTCACAAACATCCTTTCTGAATTTAAAAGTAATCCTTGAAGTAATCATCTAGTTTTTCCAAAAGGTATCTGTAATCTCTTTACAATATCTTTGCTGGTAACGTGACGGATTAAAGTTACCGTTTTTAATATGTAGTCCATTACTCCCCAACCCAGGAGACAGGTGAGTTTGGCCCACATCCCTCCAGGGAAACATGATAAAACACTCCATTACTCCTGGAGACAGGTGAGTTTGGCCCACATCCCTCCAGGGAAACATGCTAAAACACTCCATTACTCCCCAACCCAGGAGACAGGTGAGTTTGGCCCACATCCCTCCAGGGAAACATGCTAAAACACTCCATTACTCCCCAACCCAGGAGACAGGTGAGTTTGGCCCACATCCCTCCAGGGAAACATGATAAAACACTCCATTACTCCCCAACCCAGGAGACAGGTGAGTTTGGCCCACATCCCTCCAGGGAAACATGATAAAACACTCCATTACTCCTGGAGACAGGTGAGTTTGGCCCACATCCCTCCAGGGAAACATGCTAAAACACTCCATTACTCCCCAACCCAGGAGACAGGTGAGTTTGGCCCACATCCCTCCAGGGAAACATGCTAAAACACTCCATTACTCCCCAACCCAGGAGACAGGTGAGTTTGGCCCACATCCCTCCAGGGAAACATGCTAAAACACTCCATTACTCCCCAACCCAGGAGACAGGTGAGTTTGGCCCACATCCCTCCAGGGAAACATGCTAAAACACTCCATTACTCCCCAACCCAGGAGACAGGTGAGTTTGGCCCACATCCCTCCAGGGAAACATGCTAAAACACTCCATTACTCCCCAACCCAGGAGACAGGTGAGTTTGGCCCACATCCCTCCAGGGAAACATGCTAAAACACTCCATTACTCCCCAACCCAGGAGACAGGTGAGTTTGGCCCACATCCCTCCAGGGAAACATGCTAAAACACTCCATTACTCCCCAACCCAGGAGACAGGTGAGTTTGGCCCACATCCCTCCAGGGAAACATGCTAAAACACTCCATTACTCCCCAACCCAGGAGACAGGTGAGTTTGGCCCACATCCCTCCAGGGAAACATGCTAAAACACTCCATTACTCCCCAACCCAGGAGACAGGTGAGTTTGGCCCACATCCCTCCAGGGAAACATGATAAAACACTCCATTACTCCTGGAGACAGGTGAGTTTGGCCCACATCCCTCCAGGGAAACATGCTAAAACACTCCATTACTCCCCAACCCAGGAGACAGGTGAGTTTGGCCCACATCCCTCCAGGGAAACATGCTAAAACACTCCATTACTCCCCAACCCAGGAGACAGGTGAGTTTGGCCCACATCCCTCCAGGGAAACATGCTAAAACACTCCATTACTCCCCAACCCAGGAGACAGGTGAGTTTGGCCCACATCCCTCCAGGGAAACATGCTAAAACACTCCATTACTCCCCAACCCAGGAGACAGGTGAGTTTGGCCCACATCCCTCCAGGGAAACATGCTAAAACACTCCATTACTCCCCAACCCAGGAGACAGGTGAGTTTGGCCCACATCCCTCCAGGGAAACATGCTAAAACACTCCATTACTCCCCAACCCAGGAGACAGGTGAGTTTGGCCCACATCCCTCCAGGGAAACATGCTAAAACACTCCATTACTCCCCAACCCAGGAGACAGGTGAGTTTGGCCCACATCCCTCCAGGGAAACATGCTAAAACACTCCATTACTCCCCAACCCAGGAGACAGGTGAGTTTGGCCCACATCCCTCCAGGGAAACATGCTAAAACACTCCATTACTCCCCAACCCAGGAGACAGGTGAGTTTGGCCCACATCCCTCCAGGGAAACATGCTAAAACACTCCATTACTCCCCAACCCAGGAGACAGGTGAGTTTGGCCCACATCCCTCCAGGGAAACATGATAAAACACTCCATTACTCCCCAACCCAGGAGACAGGTGAGTTTGGCCCACATCCCTCCAGGGAAACATGATAAAACACTCCATTACTCCCCAACCCAGGAGACAGGTGAGTTTGGCCCACATCCCTCCAGGGAAACATGCTAAAACACTCCATTACTCCCCAACCCAGGAGACAGGTGAGTTTGGCCCACATCCCACCAGGGAAACATGCTAAAACACTCCATTACTCCCCAACCCAGGAGACAGGTGAGTTTGGCCCACATCCCTCCAGGGAAACATGCTAAAACACTCCATTACTCCCCAACCCAGGAGACAGGTGAGTTTGGCCCACATCCCACCAGGGAAACATGCTAAAACACTCCATTACTCCCCAACCCAGGAGACAGGTGAGTTTGGCCCACATCCCTCCAGGGAAACATGCTAAAACACTCCATTACTCCCCAACCCAGGAGACAGGTGAGTTTGGCCCACATCCCTCCAGGGAAACATGCTAAAACACTCCATTACTCCCCAACCCAGGAGACAGGTGAGTTTGGCCCACATCCCTCCAGGGAAACATGCTAAAACACTCCATTACTCCCCAACCCAGGAGACAGGTGAGTTTGGCCCACATCCCTCCAGGGAAACATGCTAAAACACTCCATTACTCCCCAACCCAGGAGACAGGTGAGTTTGGCCCACATCCCTCCAGGGAAACATGATAAAACACTCCATTACTCCCCAACCCAGGAGACAGGTGAGTTTGGCCCACATCCCTCCAGGGAAACATGCTAAAACACTCCATTACTCCCCAACCCAGGAGGCAGGTGAGTTTGGCCCACATCCCTCCAGGGAAACATGCTAAAACACTCCATTACTCCCCAACCCAGGAGACAGGTGAGTTTGGCCCACATCCCTCCAGGGAAACATGATAAAACACTCCATTACTCCTGGAGACAGGTGAGTTTGGCCCACATCCCTCCAGGGAAACATGATAAAACACTCCATTACTCCCCAACCCAGGAGACAGGTGAGTTTGGCCCACATCCCTCCAGGGAAACATGATAAAACACTCCATTACTCCTGGAGACAGGTGAGTTTGGCCCACATCCCTCCAGGGAAACATGATAAAACACTCCATTACTCCCCAACCCAGGAGACAGGTGAGTTTGGCCCACATCCCTCCAGGGAAACATGCTAAAACACTCCATTACTCCTGGAGACAGGTGAGTTTGGCCCACATCCCTCCAGGGAAACATGCTAAAACACTCCATTACTCCCCAACCCAGGAGACAGGTGAGTTCGGCCCACATCCCTCCAGGGAAACATGCTAAAACACTCCATTACTCCCCAACCCAGGAGACAGGTGAGTTTGGCCCACATCCCTCCAGGGAAACATGCTAAAACACTCCATTACTCCCCAACCCAGGAGACAGGTGAGTTTGGCCCACATCCCTCCAGGGAAACATGCTAAAACACTCCATTACTCCCCAACCCAGGAGACAGGTGAGTTTGGCCCACATCCCTCCAGGGAAACATGCTAAAACACTCCATTACTCCTGGAGACAGGTGAGTTTGGCCCACATCCCTCCAGGGAAACATGCTAAAACACTCCATTACTCCCCAACCCAGGAGACAGGTGAGTTTGGCCCACATCCCTCCAGGGAAACATGATAAAACACTCCATTACTCCCCAACCCTGGAGACAGGTGAGTTTGGCCCACATCCCTCCAGGGAAACATGCTAAAACACTCCATTACTCCCCAACCCAGGAGACAGGTGAGTTTGGCCCACATCCCTCCAGGGAAACATGATAAAACACTCCATTACTCCCCAACCCAGGAGACAGGTGAGTTTGGCCCACATCCCTCCAGGGAAACATGATAAAACACTCCATTACTCCAGGAGACAGGTGAGTTTGGCCCACATCCCTCCAGGGAAACATGATAAAACACTCGGGCTGAGTCCCCAGAGACCATAGCAGCGTAATATCTAGGGAATAGGGTCCATTTAGGATGCAGACTCGTTTTGTGATGGTAAGCCATTGTTGTTAATGGTAACGTTGCTGTTGCTTACTACTGCTGCTGCAGGTAGCCTAGAGGTTACAACGTTGGGCCAGTAACACAAAGACCAGAGTCAACGAGGTGGAAAATCTACGGATGTGTCCTTGATGTGTCCTCCACTTCACTCCAATGTCTCTACTATGGCAGACCGTGTAAAACACCTTTCACTGCACCTATCAGGTGTACGTGACAATAAAATATGTTTATTTGTGTTTGTTTTAAAGTCTAATTACACAGTCTGATCAAACGATAAACACAGGAAATAACAGATCTCCCCCCCCCCACCACCCTCGCACACCCTCCCTCCCTCCCCCCCATTAGTCAAGGATCCAGTTGATATGCATTACAAATGAGATTTAGCACTGTGACCTCTACAAAGAAGAGATTTCACACCCTTCGCTGAGCAGGTAAGGCAGATGGCACGTCCCAAATCGCACCCTAATTCCCTATGTAGTGCACTACTTTTGACCAGGTTCCATAGGGCTCTGGTGAAATGTAGCGCACTAAATACGGTATAGGGTGCCATTTATAGGGACGAGAGTTTCGTATGAGATGCAAGCCAGAGAAAAAGCACATTTAACTTCAGAATGTGTGAAATTAACAGCTACCTCTCATTGCTCTCAGTAAAAACACCTGCTGGGCACATTTACCTCTGTTCCACACATGTTTTTGCCCCGTGTATTAAATCCAGACATGTTTTAGACTGTGAGGTGTCGAAAAAGGCCTGAAATATTTGACGAAATAATGACATATAGCAATCCGAAACTCTACCACTTGAAAAGTTAACTTTAAGACTTTTTAGCCATGTTTTGACGTTCACTGGCAGTCGACTTGACTTACAGGTCGTTTCTCTGCCGCGACAGAACTTTCTGTCTGAAATGAAAAGTGTTAAACAGGAACAGTTTGATTCCGAGCGACAGCCTGCATTGGCACGGGATACATTGGACGGCTTGTATAACTCACTCCTACTCAGAGCGCATGTCGAGACGTGAATGCTGCAGTGCCCTGCCAAAACATGCTTCTATTTACTAACAGAACTTCAGCTCAAAATATGAAAACGCTATTACATTTGGTGAAAGACTTATGACTTGTTCAGGACTCGAAATTCAAAGTTAAAGACTTGGGACTTGACTCGGACTTGCATGTCTTGACTTGAGACTTGACTCGGACTTGAGACGTGAGTGTTAAGACTTACTTGAGACTTGTAAAACAATGACTTGGTCCCACCTCTGGTCAAAACATGGTTCTATTTACTAACAGAACTTCAGCACAGTCAAAACATGGTTCTATTTACTAACAGAACTTCAGCACAGTCAACACATGGTTCTATTTACTAACAGAACTTCAGCACAGTCAACACATGGTTCTATTTACTAACAGAACTTCAGCACAGTCAACACATGGTTCTATTTACTAACAGAACTTCAGCACAGTCAACACATGGTTCTATTTACTAACAGAACTTCAGCACAGTCAACACATGGTTCTATTTACTAACAGAACTTCAGCACAGTCAACACATGGTTCTATTTACTAACAGAACTTCAGCACAGTCAAAACATGGTTCTATTTACTAACAGAACTTCAGCACAGTCAAAACATGGTTCTATTTACTAACAGAACTTCAGCACAGTCAGTCACTGCTGCCGTTAATACAGTAAAGGTCAGGTGATGTTTTGGAGTGTGTGTGGTGTGTGTGTGTGTGTGTGTGTGTGTGTGTGCGAACACTATATAGAACACTGACCATAGTCCCAGTCTCTATATAGAACACTGACCATGGTCCCAGTCTCTATATAGGACACTGACCATTTTCCCAGTCTATATATAGAACACTGACCATGGTCCCAGTCTCTATATAGAACACTGACCATGGTCCCAGTCTCTATATATAACACCTACCATAGTCCCAGTCTCTATATAGAACACTGACCATGGTCCCAGTCTCTATATAGAACACTGACCATGGTCCCAGTCTCTATATAGAACACTGACCATGGTCCCAGTCTCTATATAGAACACTGACCATGGTCCCAGTCTATATATAGAACACTGACCATGGTCCCAGTCTCTATATAGAACACTGACCATGGTCCCACTCTCTATATAGAACACTGACCATGGTCCCAGTCTCTATATAGAACACTGACCATGGCCCCAGTCTCTATATAGAACACTGACCATGGTCCCAGTCTCCATATAGAACACTGACCATGGTCCCAGTCTCCATATAGAACACTGACCATGGTCCCAGTCTCTATATAGAACACCTACCATAGTCCCAGTCTCTATATAGAACACTGGCCATGGTCCCAGTCTCTATATAGAACACTGACCATGGCCCCAGTCTCTATATAGAACACTGACCATGGTCCCAGTCTCCATATAGAACACTGACCATGGTCCCAGTCTCCATATAGAACACTGACCATGGTCCCAGTCTCTATTTAGAACACTGACCATGGTCCCAGTCTCTATATAGAACACTGACCATGGTCCCAGTCTCTATATAGAACACTGACCATGGTCCCAGTCTCTATATAGAACACTGACCATGGTCCCAGTCTCTATATAGAACACTGACCATGGTCCCAGTCTCTATATAGAACACTGACCATGGTCCCAGTCTCTATATAGAACACTGACCATGGTCCCAGTCTCTATATATAACACCTACCATAGTCCCAGTCTCTATATAGAACACTGACCATGGTCCCAGTTTCTATATAGAACACTGACCATGGTCCCAGTCTCTATATAGAACACTGACCATGGTCCCAGTCTCCATATAGAACACTGACCATGGTCCCAGTCTCTATATAGAACACTGACCATGGTCCCAGTCTCTATATAGAACACTGACCATGGTCCCAGTCTCTATATAGAACACTGACCATGGTCCCAGTCTCTATATAGAACACTGACCATGGTCCCAGTCTCCATATAGAACACTGACCATGGTCCCAGTCTCTATATAGAACACCTACCATAGTCCCAGTCTCTATATAGAACACTGGCCATGGTCCCAGTCTCTATATAGAACACTGACCATGGCCCCAGTCTCTATATAGAACACTGACCATGGTCCCAGTCTCCATATAGAACACTGACCATGGTCCCAGTCTCCATATAGAACACTGACCATGGTCCCAGTCTCTATTTAGAACACTGACCATGGTCCCAGTCTCTATATAGAACACTGACCATGGTCCCAGTCTCTATATAGAACACTGACCATGGTCCCAGTCTCTATATAGAACACTGACCATGGTCCCAGTCTCTATATAGAACACTGACCATGGTCCCAGTCTCTATATAGAACACTGACCATGGTCCCAGTCTCTATATAGAACACTGACCATGGTCCCAGTCTCTATATATAACACCTACCATAGTCCCAGTCTCTATATAGAACACTGACCATGGTCCCAGTTTCTATATAGAACACTGACCATGGTCCCAGTCTCTATATAGAACACTGACCATGGTCCCAGTCTCCATATAGAACACTGACCATGGTCCCAGTCTCTATATAGAACACTGACCATGGTCCCAGTCTCTATATAGAACACTGACCATGGTCCCAGTCTCTATATAGAACACTGACCATGGTCCCAGTCTCTATATAGAACACTGACCATGGTCCCAGTCTCTATGTAGAACACTGACCATGGTCCCAGTCTCTATATAGAACACTGACCATGGTCCCAGTCTCTATGTAGAACACTGACCATGGTCCCAGTCTCTATATAGAACACTGACCATGGGGCTCTAGTTGTTGTTAAAGGTTCATGCAGTCTTTCACCAGTTCAGACTACATTCCACTCAATCAGGCCCGCTATTAATGACAGCAACACGAGTAACTAGTTTTCCAAACAGTAGAGACAGAAAAGAATGTTGGGTGAGGTAAGCAGGCTCTCTGTCTCTGTCTCTCTGTCTCCGTCTCTGTCTCTGTCTCTGTCTCTCACACACACACACACACACGTGCGTAAGCGTGCAGACACACACCACAGAAATGCCCTTGGGGGTAGGGGGGAGAGAGACAGAGAGAGAGAGAGAGAGACAGAGAGAGACAGAGAGAGAGAGAGAGAGAGAGAGAGACACAGAGACAGAGAGAGAGAGACACAGAGACAGAGAGAGAGAGAGACAGAGACAGAGACAGAGACAGAGAGAGACAGAGAGAGAGAGAGAGAGAGAGAGAGACAGAGACAGAGACACAAACACACACCTCTGTAACACGTTGCCTCCTCAAGCTAAAACAGCAGGTGCTAATTCAGTGGTGTTCAGTGTAATTTAGATTGCTAACAGAGCCCTGCACAGACAGATTCGACGCAACAGGAGACTACTGTATGAAGTGGAACAAACCATTTACTTACACAAGGTTTGTTTTGAGCACAATTATGATCACCCCATGTACAGAATGCCCACTTGCGTCATGTTGATACCACTAAGCATCAGTTCAATATGGACCAACAGAGGACAACGCCAAGTTTCATGTTGATACCACTAAGCATCAGTTCAATATGGACCAACAGAGGACAACGCCAAGCGTCATGTTGATACCACTAAGCATCAGTTCAATATGGACCAACAGAGGACAACGCCAAGTGTCATGTGCTATGTAGGGAATAGGGTGCCATTTGGGAAGTAGGCAGGGTCTGAGATAGACCACCTTTCATCCTCCTTTCTCTTGTGTCCTTGACGTTATACTCTCCTGTATTCATTTTTCTAAATGAATAACAACATTTAAAAGGTTAAAGCCCTGCTTGAGAAGTAACCTTGTGTGTCTTTGGTCTTCTGCTTGACTCACAACAGGGGTCTGTTATTAATATTGAGAGCTGCAGCTCCCTCTTACTTTCTATGGCTCATCGTCACGGAGATACAAACTCTGCAGTTTGGAGATCTGAGAGAGTCGAGAAATGACGTGTGTGTGGTGTGTGAGTTTACTGGCATGTGTGTGTTTTTAAGAAAGTGTGTGCCTGATCCAGTGTGGAACTGGTTTCATCACCTAACACCAGGTGTGGAACTGGTTTCATCACCTAACACCAGTGTGGTACCGGTTTCATCACCTAACACCAGGTGTGGTCTGGTTTCATCCCCTAATACCAGTGTGGTACTGGTTTCATCACCTAACACCAGGTGTGGAACTGGTTTCATCACCTAACACCAGGTGTGGTACTGGTTTCATCACCTAACACCAGGTGTGGAACTGGTTTCATCACCTAACACCAGGTGTGGAACTGGTTTCATCACCTAACACCAGGTGTGGAACTGGTTTCATCACCTAACACCAGGTGTGGAACTGGTTTCATCACCTAACACCAGGTGTGGTACTGGTTTCATCACCTCACACTGTGTAATAACTGAGGCTGTGTGTCTAGGGGTGAGGGGCGTTCTCAACATCAGTCAGCCACTAAGGAACAGTCAGCCACAACGGAACCTTTCAGCCACTACAGAACAGTCTGCCACTACGGAACAGTCTGCCACTACGGAACAGTCTGCCACTACGGAACAGTCTGCCACTACGGAACAGTCAGCCACTATGAAACAGTCAGCCACTACGAAACAGTCAGCCACTATGAAACAGTCAGCCACTACGAAACAGTCAGCCACTACGAAACAGTCAGCCACTACGAAACAGTCAGCCACTACGAAACAGTCAGCCACTACGGAACAGTCAGCCACTACGAAACAGTCAGCCACTATGGAACAGTCAGTCACTACGAAACAGTCAGCCACTACGAAACAGTCAGCCACTATGGAACAGTCAGCCACTATGAAATGCCTTCAGACCTAGATAGTCAAAACACTAAATGAAGAGGCAATTGTCTAATTATATATCATCAACTTAAAAAGAACGGTCCTATTCAAATCATTTTGAACTCATTTACCTAACCTGAAAAAAGACAACCCAAGCTCGGGCTCTGACTGTTCCAAAACAAATTCAAAATCATTCCAGATATTTCACGTTTTGCCACAACATTGTGTTGGAATCAATCTTTAAAAAGGGGGCCATCTGCATTTGCAAATGCCTCATGAACTTAGTTCAACTGAACTGTACTGAAAAAATACGTTCTTACTATTTTTTTTGTAAACAATGTACTTGTAAACAAACACTGTATAGCATCAAAACATGATTAAAACTATAATTTTGATCTGGTCCTGCATCCATATCTCTGTCTATGAATTTGAGTGGTTGGTAACATTTCTCCTGACGGCATAGATGTTTACCAAAACAGTGGCCGGGTACTGCATTGTTGTTGCTAGAACTGCAGATTGCCTCTTCAAAAGCTGGGTCAGTGGGTTTATGCTACCTCAGTTTAAAAACCATCACCAGAATGACGTTACTCCACTCAACGTCCCTTGGTGAGCATCAGTTAACAAAAACATCTTTATCGTGTTTAAATCCTCGAAAAATGTATTTTATGTGTGTGAGCATCAACTGTGCATCTTACATTTGTTACAATTGTAATTTCTTACAATGAATTAAAACAACTTAACACACTGCTTTATAACATGTTGTTGTTTCTTAGTGCTTTTTGCTTCCCTGCATTCACCTCGATTTATAAATCAAGAAAAGGCAAGATGTTGACAATTCTAACAGAAAACAAGGACATTTTGACAGATATTGTGTCTGACGGAGGCGTGTCAGATCTCAATAAGATGTCTCAGCAGTCATGACATTACAGAACCTACTGCCTCACTGGAAGGAGCAACGCTCCTCACACACACACACACACGCACAGCCAGACACAGACCTCATTATAACACAGCCGTAGACAGGCCTCATTATAACACAGCCGTAGACAGACCTCATTATAACACAGCCGTAGACAGGCCTCATTATAACACAGCCGTAGACAGACCTCATTATAACACAGCCGTAGACAGGCTTCATTATAACACAGCCATAGACAGACCTCATTATAACAAAGCCATAGACAGACCTCATTTTAACACAGCCATAGACAGACCTCATTATAACGCAGACCTCATTATAACACAGGCCTCATTATAACACAGCCATAGACAGACCTCATTATAACACAGCCGTAGACAGGCTTCATTATAACACAGCCATAGACAGACCTCATTATAACACAGCCATAGACAGACCTCATTATAACACAGACCTCATTATAACACAGCCATAGACAGACCTCATTATAATGCAGACCTCATTATAACACAGACCTCATTATAACACAGACCTCATTATAACACACACCTCATTATAACAAAGCCATAGACAGACCTCATTATAACACAGCCATAGACAGACCTCATAACACAGCCATAGACAGACCTCATTATAACACAGACCTCAATATAACACAGACCTCATTATAACACAGCCATAGACAGACCTCATTATAACACAGACCTCATTATAACACAGCCATAGACAGACCTCATTATAACGCAGACCTCATTATAACACAGGCCTCATTATAACACAGCCATAGACAGACCTCATTATAACACAGCCGTAGACAGGCTTCATTATAACACAGCCATAGACAGACCTCATTATAACACAGCCATAGACAGACCTCATTATAACACAGACCTCATTATAACACAGCCATAGACAGACCTCATTATAACGCAGACCTCATTATAACACAGGCCTCATTATAACACAGCCATAGACAGACCTCATTATAACACAGCCGTAGACAGGCTTCATTATAACACAGCCATAGACAGACCTCATTATAACACAGCCTAGGACAGACCTCATTATAACACAGGCCTCATTATAACACAGCCATAGACAGACCTCATTATAACGCAGACCTCATTATAACACAGACCTCATTATAACACAGACCTCATTATAACAAAGCCATAGACAGACCTCATTATAACACAGCCATAGACAGACCTCATTATAACACAGCCATAGACAGACCTCATTATAACACAGACCTCATTATAACACAGACCTCATTATAACACAGCCATAGACAGACCTCATTATAACACAGCCATAGACAGACCTCATTATAACATAGCCATAGACAGACCTCATTATAACACAGACCTCATTATAACACAGCCATAGACAGACCTCATTATAACGCAGACCTCATTATAACACAGACATCATTATAACACAGCCATAGACAGACCTCATTATAACACAGCCATAGACAGACATCATTATAACACAGCCATAGACAGACATCATTATAACACAGCCATAGACAGACCTCATTATAACACAGCCATAGACAGACCTCATTATAACACAGACCTCATTATAACACAGCCATAGACACACCTCATTATAACACAGCCATAGACAGACCTCATTATAATACAGCCATGGACAGACCTCATTATAACACAGACCTCATTATAACACAGCCATAGACAGACCTCATTATAACGCAGCCCTCATTATAACACAGGCCTCATTATAACACAGCCATAGACAGACCTCATTATAACACAGCCGTAGACAGGCTTCATTATAACACAGCCATAGACAGACCTCATTATAACACAGCCATAGACAGACCTCATTTTAACGCAGACCTCATTATAATGCAGACCTCATTATAACACAGACCTCATTATAACACAGCCGTAGACAGACCTCATTATAACACAGACATAGACAGACCTCATTATAACGCAGACCTCATTATAACGCAGACCTCATTATAACACAGCCGTAGACAGACCTCATTATAACACAGCCATAGACAGACCTCATTATAACGCAGACCTCATTATAACGCAGACCTCATTATAACACAGCCGTAGACAGACCTCATTATAACACAGCCATAGACAGACCTCATTATAACGCAGACCTCATTATAACACAGACCTCATTATAACACAGACCTCATTATAACAAAGCCGTAGACAGACCTCATTATAACACAGACATAGACAGACCTCATTATAACGCAGACCTCATTATAACACAGACCTCATTATAACACAGCCGTAGACAGACCTCATTATAACACAGCCATAGACAGACCTCATTATAACGCAGACCTCATTATAACGCAGACCTCATTATAACACAGCCGTAGACAGACCTCATTATAACACAGCCATAGACAGACCTCATTATAACGCAGACCTCATTATAACACAGACCTCATTATAACACGGCCATAGACAGACCTCATTATAACGCAGACCTCATTATAACGCAGACCTCATTATAACACAGCCATAGACAGACCTCATTATAACACAGCCGTAGACAGACCTCATTATAACGCAGACCTCATTATAACACAGACCTCATTATAACGCAGACCTCATTATAACAAAGCCATAGACAGACCTCATTATAACACAGCCATAGACAGACCTCGTTATAACACAGCCGTAGACAGACCTCATTATAACACAGCCGTAGACAGGCTTCATTATAACACAGCCGTAGACAGACCTCATTATAACACAGCCGTAGACAGACCTCATTATAACGCAGACCTCATTATAACACAGACCTCATTATAACGCAGACCTCATTATAACAAAGCCATAGACAGACCTCATTATAACACAGACCTCATTATAACACAGACCTCATTATAACACAGACCTCATTATAACAAAGCCATAGACAGACCTCATTATAACACAGACCTAATGTTATTGCTCACTGAAAATGGATGTTTAACTAACTAAAATACACAAATAAGTTGTTAAAAGATGTTAACTTTGACATATATTGTTGAGGACATTCAGACTTAAAACAGATGTGTGTCCTGTTACTGTCGGTTACTGATTGAAAGGAGATCCAACCATTTTGCTGTAAACAAGATACTCATTAGTACTCTCTGTACCAATCTGGGGGGGGGGGGGCAGAAAGAGAAAGAAAGAACGTGAGAGTGAGAGAGTGTGTGAGAGAGAGAGAGAGAGATAGGGAGCGAGCGAGGGAGGGAGAGGGAGCGAGGGAGTGAGAGAGAGATAGCCTTCATTACTGAAATGAAAACAGCTTCATTGAGGTGACCGTAGTCGTCCTGGCACCCCACCGGTGATCAAACCCAGATTGCGGGTCGACCGATACGTCTGGGATGAGAAGTTAAACAACACGAAAATAAAAGGTCTCAGACCCAGGGCCACAGACAGAAGGGATTATCCACACAGCACAACACAACACTGTAAGGAATCTGCATACCAAGGATTCTGTAAGAGGATTTCTCCTCATCTCAGCTCTCACAGCCCTTCCAATCTGCACTAACATATGTTATACTACACCTTCCAACCAGGTCCTCAGCAGCCAGAAGTGCCTTAGTTACTAACGCTAAGTCTCTATCAGTAATACACAAGTGCTAAGGACCGAATTCCAAATGGCACTCTATTCCCTATGTAGGGTCAATAGCAGTGCACAATGTAGGGAATAGGGTGCCATTTGGGACCAAAACATAGGGCACTATGTAGGGAATACGGTGCCATTTGGGACCAAAACATGGTCAACATCTCGTTCATCAGTTAAATAGACCTGCTCTTTTAAGACCACAGGGATTGACCGATCAGAAGCCCATGACAATCTGTTAGCTGTTATCAGGAGCACTCTAACACTAATGGAACTAGTTGGCAAACACAGTGGATAGCCAGTACGGTGTTAGGTTCGGGATTACTGGGTGGTGTGTGTTCGCAACTACTCTGTGGTAAATATTGTTGTACTGCAAGAGACGTACTGCAGGAATCATTTAATAAACAATCGAGCCAATCAATTTATACTTTAAAACGTGTGGGCTTTCTGAACCTTTTCATATCACATGTATTGAGAATTTCCATTATTGTTTTATTGTGCTTTATCGTGGCTCCCTATACGTCTTTTCAGCTTAGTAGGTATCATGTCCTACCCCATCTATAAGTCTACTCAGCTCGGGGTATCATGTCCTATCCCATCTTTAAGTCTACTCAGCTCAGGGTATCATGTCCTATCCCATCTATAAGTCTACTCAGCTCAGGGTATCATGTCCTACCCCATATATAAGTCTACTCAGCTCAGGGTATCATGTCCTATCCCATCTATAAGTCTACTCAGCTCAGGGTATCCCATCTCTTGTTGCGTTGTTGTGGTGATCATCGAGGCTCTAACGAGCTGCAGCTCTCCATTCAGTGGTGCTGCACTGTGACTGGCCTGTATGGGTGATAATAAATACACTACCTGGCCTGTACGGGTGATAATAAATACAGTACCTGGCCTGTACGGGTGATAATAAATACACTACCTGGCCTGTACGGGTGATAATAAATACACTACCTGGCCTGTATGGGTGATAATAAATACACTACCTGGCCTGTATGGGTGATAATAAATACACTGTAACTGGCCTGTACGGGTGATAATAAATACACTACCTGGCCTGTACGGGTGATAATAAATACACTACCTGGCCTGTACGGGTGATAATAAATACACTACCTGGCCTGTACGGGTGATAATAAATACACTACCTGGCCTCTATGGGTGATAATAAATACACTAACTGGCCTGTACGGGTGATAATAAATACACTGTAACTGGCCTGTACGGGTGATAATAAATACACTACCTGGCCTGTATGGGTGATAATAAATACACTACCTGGCCTGTACGTGTGATAATTTGATTGTGTCCCAAATAATACCCAATTCCCTACATAGTGCACTACTTTTGACCAGGGTCCATAGTAAACAGGGTGCCATTTGGGACACAGGCTTTAACATGGCAAAATACCAGCAGCCTGCCTGCCTTGTCAAAATAGACTGCTTCACTTAAGTGAAAAAGGTGCAGCACTTAGCGCCTTACTTAAAAACAAGATTGACATGCGTGTAATTAAATGGTTGTCCACAAGGTTTACTGAATGACTGAATGAATACACACTTCAAATAGAGCCTTGTAAAGAGCTCTGTATTAGGTTCTGTCAATCACAAATTATGTTTCCAGTACGGAGCACTATGTACTCTGAACAGACATAGCCACATTCATGAATGAATCATTGACTTTGGGGTCATATGGTCAAGGTCACAGGGATTCCACTACAATCCAAGACAACTCACTTCTAAATGGAATAACCCCATTCAAATATCTACCGTCTTCCAATCTATCGAAATAATCTACATTGGTTCTATACGTTTAACATGTAATTACCGTAGCCTAGCGGTTAGAGGCAGGTAGCCTAGCGGTTAGAGGCAGGTAGCCTAGCGGTTAGAGGCAGGTAGCCTAGCGGTTAGAGCGTTGGGCCAATAAGAGGAATTGTCTCATTTATCACCCAGCAGCCAGGTTCTCCGTCTCATTTATCAACCAGGAGCCAGGTTCTCCGTCTCATTTATCAACCAGGAGCCGGGTTCTGTCTCATTTATCAACCAGCAGCCGGGTTCTCCGTCTCATTTATCAACCAGGAGCCGGGTTCTGTCTCATTTATCAACCAGCAGCCGGGTTCTCCGTCTCATTTATCAACCAGGCGCCAGGTTCTCCGTCTCATTTATCAACCAGCAGCCGGGTTCTCCGTCCCATTTATCAACCAGGAGCCGGGTTCTGTCTCATTTATCACCCAGGAGCCAGGTTGTACTTCCCCTGTCTGGGTAATGAGGTCAATCTCAGCCTTATTATAATAATAATAAACACAAGTCAAAGAGAGACAGAGAGGGAGAGAGCTAGAGAGAGCTAGAGAGAACTAGAGAGAACTAGAGAGAGCTAAAGAGAACTAGAGAGAGCTAGAGATAACTAGAGAGAACTAGAGAGAGCTAGCGAGAGCTAGAGAGAACTAGAGAGAGCTAGAGAGAACTAGAGAGAGCTAGAGAGAGCTAGAGAGAGCTAGCGAGAACTAGAGAGAGCTAGCGAGAGCTAGAGAAAGGATGTCAGACATCTCATCCACATCTCATCAGAACAGTTCAGCCAGTCACGTGTTAGTTTGTGAATAGCACAACGGGAGACGGCGAGTTCATAGCGTTCTATATCTATTGGTGAGTCTCCGTTGTGCAGCTCACATGAGGAGATGAAGTGACATCTGCCTTCCTACAACACAAAGGGTTCAGTAGCGCCTGTGTCTGTTACTGTTGTCGTCCCCTCACCACCTCAAACACCAGCCAATGTGTCTTTAGTATGCCTTCACAAGTCCTCTCTGTTTCAGAGGTCATAGACTATGAACTTAATATCAGTTGTAGGTTGAATCCAGTTGTATGTCAGTGTCTGAGAGAATGTAGGTTGAATCCAGTGGTCCGCCAGTGTCAGAGAGTGTAGGTTGAATCCAGTGGTCCGCCAGTGTGTGAGAGAATGGAGGTTGACTCCAGTGGGTACATTAAGGGTGGTAACCATAGAGATTCCATCAATGACGATAAGAAAGAGAAAGAATATTTCAGTATACTGCATTCTTAGAAAAACAAAGGACATGGTATGACAATCTGTGCTATAAAGACCCCATTAAAGGGTTATTCATCCGAACAGCATAGAAGATGCATCTGAAAGTTGATCTGAATCAAGTACGCACAGTATCTATGCCAGGGGTATTCAAATCTTACCCGAAGAGAGCCGGACTACTTCTGCTTTTCTGTAAGTAATTGCACCCACCTGTTATCCCAGGTCTAAATCAGGCCCTGATTAGAGGGGAATCACCCACCTGTTATCCCAGGTCTAAATCAGGCCCTGATTAGAGGGGAATCACCCACCTGGTGTCCCAGGTCTAAATCAGTCCCTGATTAGAGGGGAATCGCCCACCTGGTGTCCCAGGTCTAAATCAGGCCCTGATTAGAGGGGAATCACCCATCTGGTGTCCCTTGTCTAAATCAGGCCCTGATTAGAGGGGAATCACCCACCTGGTATCCCAGGTCTAAATCAGGCCCTGATTAGAGGGGAATCACCCACCTGATGTCCCAGGTCTAAATCAGTCCCAGGATGTGACTTCACTAACCTGAGAAGACATACCCTGAGAGACCAAGGTGTGACTTCACTACCCTGAGAAGACATACCCTAAGAGACCAGGGTGTGACTTCACTACCCTGAGAAGACATACCCTAAGAGACCAGGGTGTGACTTCACTACCCTGAGAAGACATACCCTAAGAGACCAGGGTGTGACTTCACTACCCTGAGAAGACATACCCTAAGAGACCAGGGTGTGACTTCACTACCCTGAGAAGACAGACCCTGAGAGACCAGGATGTGACTTCACTATCCTGAGAAGACAGACCCTGAGAGACCAGGATGTGACATCACATGCCTGTGTGTGTGCATTGTCACGGGCACGTTCTCACACGTGCATTCAAGAGAAGCTTGTGTTCAAGCTGGGTCAAGGTTTTACACACCAGTGACTGGGTGGTGAGAGATCTCTGTCTCTCTCATCTCCCCAGAGCTTGTCTCCCCATCTCCCCCTCTCTCTCCCTCATCTAGCGTGGCGTTGAGAACAGCTTCTTAAAAGCCCTGGTTTTACTGAATGAACCAGCGAATGAATGAACCAGCCGGCAGCCTGAATATATAACAGGTTTCTCAATCCCTATCCACTTAAAGGCAGTGTGAATGATCAAGAAAACCATTGAAACTGCAAAAAAATGTATGGTGTTGTGCGTGATTTATTTTCTGAAGAGGAGACATAAGAGGGAAGAGAGACAGAGAGAAAGGTTGTGTCGAGTCAACAAAGGATCAAATGCTTTCCTTGCTAGATTTGAGTTATATTGAGTCAACTCCACTCTGCTCCCTGTGCGTCTTTCTGTGTGGCTCTGTGTGTGTGTGTGTGTGTGTGTGTGTGTGTGTGTGTGTGTGTGTGTGTGTGTGTGTGTATATGTGTGTGTGTGTGTGTGCAGCTCAATAACACGGTGATTAGCCCATCAACGATGATCAATCTGTTAAACAGTGATCCAGTTTGTCTTCTAGGAATATATGGATTCTTCTGAGACGTCGCAATGAAGTAGCCTACTATACATCCATCCATCCATCCATCCATCCATCCATCGACCAACCAATCCATCCATCCATCCATCCATCCATCCCATCCAGTCACTCATTATGTCCCATCCCAACTAGTTACCAAAGATGCACAAGGTTATTTGGAAAGTAAAACTGCACTGTAGAACCAGGGCTCTCAATGTTCTCCGAAGAGTCTGAATTGTAGAATTCTACGGTGCCTGGCGCTTGTCAACGTCCTGTTACTGTAGCAACACCATGTCACAATACGTAGCTAAGGTCAGTCATTATGACATCACTATGACATCACTATGACATCACTCACGTTGATCGGGACCCCCAGAGCTCCCTCTCACCTGCTGAGAAGTCCATGAAGCAATAATTACGGCTATGGAACGTGGAACCATGATAATAATCTGTTACATCAACATGCATTTCAATGCTGATTTTTTTCAACCATTTTCAAATTCTTAATTAAGCAATCGAATCGAACACCAAATACATCTGGGACCGTATTCATCTGGTATTTCACAGTAGGAGTGCTGATCTGGGATCAGTTTAGTCTTTTAGGTCATGGCGAGTGAGTGAGTGAGTGAGTGAGTTGTGAAGGCCTCTATGCAAACTGAAGGAGAGAACCTTTGATACCATGATAAAGGGCTCTCTAACCTTTGATACCATGATAAAGGGGCTCTCTAACCTTTGATACCATGATAAAGGGCTCTCTAACCTTTGATACCATGATAAGGGGCTCTCTAACCTTTGATGCCATGATAAAGGGCTCTCTAACCTTTGATACCATGATAAAGGGCTCTCTAACCTTTGATGCCATGATAAAGGGCTCTCTAACCTTTGATGCCATGATAAAGGGCTCTCTAACCTTTGATACCATGATAAGGGGCTCTCTAACCTTTGATGCCATGATAAAGGGGCTCTCCAACCTTTGATACCATGATAAAGGGCTCTCTAACCTTTGATACCATGATAAAGGGGCTCTCTAACCTTTGATACCATGATAAAGGGCTCTCTAACCTTTGATACCATGATAAGGGGCTCTCTAACCTTTGATACCATGATAAGGGGCTCTCTAACCTTTGATGCCATGATAAAGGGCTCTCTAACCTTTGATACCATGATAAAGGGCTCTCTAACCTTTGATGCCATGATAAAGGGCTCTCTAACCTTTGATACCATGATAAGGGGCTCTCTAACCTTTGATGCCATGATAAAGGGGCTCTCTAACCTTTGATACCATGATAAAGGGCTCTCTAACCTTTGATACCATGATAAAGGGCTCTCTAACCTTTGATGCCATGATAAAGGGCTCTCTAACCTTTGATACCATGATAAAGGGCTCTCTAACCTTTGATGCCATGATAAAGGGCTCTCTGACACTTGTAAAGTTATAGGGCCTCCTTGCACTTTGCGTTCTCTTGAGCTCTATGGGCCATACAGCGGCTTGCGAAAGTATTCCCCTTTGGGGGGGGTTGTATCATGTGATTTAAACAACATGCCTACCACTTTGAAGATGCAAAATATTTGTTCTTGTGAAACAAACAAGAAATTAGACAAAAAGAAAACAGAAAATTTGAGCGTACATAACTATTCACCCCCAAAGTCAATACTTTGTAGAGCCACATTTTGTAGCAATTACAGCTGCAAGTCTCTTGGGGTATGTCTCTATAAGCCTGGCACATCACTGGTATTTTTGCTCATTCTTCAAGGCAAAACTGCTCAACCTCCTTCAAGTTGGATGGGTTCCTGCTGGTGTACAGCAATTTTAAGTCATACCACAAATTCTCAATTGGATTGAGGTCTGGGCTTTGACTAGGCCATTCCAAGACATTTAAATGTTTCCCCTTAAACCACTCGAGTGTTGCTTCAGCAGTATGCTTAGGGTCATTGTCCTGCTGGAAGGTGAACCTTCGTCCCAGTCTCAAATCACTGGGAGACTGAAACAGGTTTCCCTCAAGAATTTCCCTGTATTTAGCTCCCTCCATCATTTCCTTAATTCTGACCAGTTTCCCTGCCGATGAAAAACATCCCCACAGCATGATGCTGCCACCACCATGCTTCACTGTGGGGATGGTGTTCTCGGGGTGATGAAAGGTGTTGCTTTTGCGCCAGACATAGCGTGTTACTTGATGGCCAAAAAGCTCAATATTAGTCTCATCTGACCAGAGTACCTTCTTCCATATGTTTGGGGAGTCTCCCACATGCCTTTTAGTGAACACCAAACGTGTTTGCTTATTTTTTTCTTTAAGCAATGGCTTTTTTCTGGCCACTCTTCCGTAAAGCCCAGCTCTGTGGAGTGTACGGCTTAAAGTGGTCCTACGGACAGATACTCCAATATCCGCTGTGGAGCTTTGCAGCTCCTTCAGGGTTACCTTTGGTCTCTTTGTTGCCTCTCTGATTAATGCCCTCCTTGCCTGATCACCTCTCTGATTAATGCCCTCCATGCCTGGTCCGTGAGTTTTGGTGGACGGCCCTCTCTTGGCAGGTTTGTTGTGGTGCCAAATTCTTTCAAGGGATTTAATGGCAAATGGGCCTTGACAATGTTCCATTAATTCGAGCTGAACGACCTTGAAAGTGTCTGATTTCCTGCTATAGATTCCTATGAGATGAACCCTGAACACACCAATCAGACAAGGCCGCTAAAAAACAGACAATAGGTTACAACCTGAAACGTTTTCACTTAGAAACTACACAGTAGATTGTGTTGAACATATATTATTGGGCTTGGAACCCAAGACACAGGTAAACTACACCATTTCAGTACTAGTTCCAAACATCTACTACAAAGTCGTCATATTTAACACAGAGGTCAGATACTTATTTTCCACCATAATTTGCAAATGAATTAATAAAGAATCCTACAATGTGATTTTCTAGATTTTTTTTCTCATTTTGTCTGTCATAGTTGAACATTACAGACCACTCATCTTTTTAAGTGGGAGAACTTGCACAATTGGTGGTTGACTAAATACTTTTTTGCCCCACTGTATAGTTTTTTTGTAAAGTAGGGTTAACAGTTGAGGGATACAAACATACCCTGTTTTAGAATTATAGTTATTTTCAGTGGTTTTTTTTTTATAAGATAATATATATCTACAGTTGTTTGTCACGAACATGGAATTTATCTAGTAATTTTCTAGAAAAAGTGGATAAATTCCGACAACAGATAAATCATGAGAATTTAAATATATAGATTTTTGGTACATCCTCTATGTTAACGACGACATATAGGTCAAAAAAAATCTCAGAAATCCAATAATAAATGAGAAAACGGTGTAAAACTGCAATTAACAGATTAACGGTCGTAGGAACATGCTGACTAAGTTAAGAGCCTCTGACAGATTCAACTCAAGTAAGTGTTCTCCACCCTTGGAGAAATTGCTTTCGAGCATCATAGGATGATGTTGCACCGGGATTCTTCACCGATTTACAGGACAGGAAAACAAAAAACTACAGAGAAAATAAGAGAAGAATCTGATTACTAAACTACCAAGTTGACAGAAAAATACTGTTATTCTCTGCTATTTTTTTTCTATATTTTAAATATGCATTAACTTATCTCTAATGTAATTGCATATAAATGTGACATTTTACAATATATAATAAATAAATACAATTCTAGCGGATTTTCTAGCAGGCCTGCAAGACCCCCTCCCGAAGGACCTGCACCGAGAGAACCCACGCCAAGAGGACTTACACCCAGACCACAGCATCACCAGCCACACCCCAACCAGCTGAGACCACCCCAAACAAACCCTGACCACACCCTATATCAGACCTATGCCCCTTCTGTACCCCGACCCTGCAGCAAGGATCTCAACATGACAGCAGGACATAATGCCTAGGCCGTGAGCAGAGCAACAAGCCCCATCCTGCAACCTAAGAGGTATGTATCAGATGCTCAACGTGCTCTGCTCAACTACTGTGATGGTCCGGCCCTAAACCACACCAAAACAACACTAGACACGTTGGAACACAAAGCTTTTACTATCTCATCTTGGAATATACAAGGTCAGAGGTCATCTGCCTTTGGCCTAAAGAGCAGGAAGCCAGACTTCATCTAATATAATGGAAATACAGACATGGTATGCTAATTTGGTATAGTGCAGACCTAACCTCTATTAAATTTGTCAAAAACAGGAACATTTTACATCTGGCTAGAAATTATTAATAAGGAAATTATCTCAACAGAAAAAAATGTCATCCCGTGTGCTACCTATATCCCCCCACTAGAATCCCCATACTTTAATGATGACAGCTTCTCCATGCTAGAGGGGGAGATCAATCATTTCCAGGCCCATGGACATGTACTAGTCTGTGGTGACCTAAATGCCAGAACTGGACAAGAACCTGACACCCTCAGCACACAGGGGGACAAACACCTGCCTGGAGGTGACAGCAATCCCTACCACATATGCCCCCCTAGGCACAACTATGACAACATTACCAACAAAAACGGGTCACAACTCCTTCAACTCTGTCGCACGCTGGGTATGTACATAGTCAAGGGTAGGCTTCGAGGGGACTCCTATG
Source organism: Oncorhynchus mykiss (assembly GCF_013265735.2). Taxonomy (NCBI): domain Eukaryota; kingdom Metazoa; phylum Chordata; class Actinopteri; order Salmoniformes; family Salmonidae; genus Oncorhynchus; species Oncorhynchus mykiss. Next base: position 97,363,938 of record NC_048569.1, on the reverse strand, counting down.
GTAGGTACACCTATAGCTCATCTCTTGGCAGTAGTACTGTAGAATACTTTATCACTGACCTCAACCCAGAGTCTCTCAGAGCGTTCACAGTCAGCCCACTGACACCCCTATCAGACCACAGCAAAATCACAGTCTACTTAAACAGAGCAATACTCAATCATGAGGCATCAAAGCCCAAGGAACTGAATAATATTAAGAAATGCTATAGATGGAAGGAATGTAGTGTGGAAACCAACCAAAAACAACAATTAGGCAACAACAAATGAAATACCTTTTAGACAACTTCCTGGACAAAACGTTACACTGTAATCGTAAAGGTGTAAACTTGTCAGTAAAAAGCCTAAACAGTATATTTGACCTCTCAGCTTCCCTATCAAATCTAAAAATGTCAAGCAATGACAAATGGTTTGATGAAGAATGCAAAAACCTAAGAAATACATTGAGAAACCTGTCCAACCAAAAATACAGAGACCCAGAAAACCTGAGCATACGCCTTGACTATGGTGAATCACTAAAACAATACAGAAATACACTACGGAAAAAGAAGGAACAGCATGTCAGAAATCAGCTCAATGTAACTGAAGAATCCATAGAATCTAACCACTTCTGGGAAAATTGGAAAACACTAAACAAACAACACGAAGACTTATCTATCCAAAATGGAGATGTATGACTAAACCACTTCTCCAACCTTTTTGGCTCTATAACAAAGACCAAACAGCAAACATGTACACGGTCAAATACAAATCTTAGAATCAACTATTAAAGACTACCAGAACACACTGAATGAGTTACAGGACAAAATAAAAACCCTCCAACCCAAAAAGGCCTGTGGTGTTGATGGTATCCTCAATGAAATGATCAAATATACAGACAACAAATTCCAATTGGCTATACTAAAACTCTTTAACATCATCCTTAGCTCTGGCATCTTCCCCAATATTTGGAACCAAGGACGGATCCCCAATCCTCAAAAGTGGAGACAAATTTGACCCCAATAACTACCGTGGAATATGCGTCAACAGCAACCTTGGGAAAATACGGTGCATTATCATTAACAGCAGATTTGTACATTTCCTTAGTGAAAACAATGTACTGAGCAAATGTCAAATTGGCTTTTTACCAAATTACCGTACAACAGACCACGTTTTCACCCTGCACACCCTAATTGACAACCAAACAAACCAAAACAAAGGCAAAGTCTTCTCATGCTTTGTTGATTTCTAAAAAGCTTTTGAGTCAATTTGGCACAAGGGCCTGCTATAAAAATTAATGGAAAGTGGTGTTAGGGGGCAAAACATACATCATTATAAAATCCATGTACACAAACAACAAGTGTGCGGTTAAAATAGGCATTAAACACACATTTCTTCCCACAGGGCCGTGGGGTGAGACAGGGATGCAGCTTAAGCCCCACCCTCTTCAACATTTACATCAACGAATTGGCGCGGGCACAAGAACAGTCTGCAGCACCCGGCCTCACCCTACTAGAATCCGAAGTCAAATGTCTACTGTTTGCTGATGATCTGGTGCTTCTGTCACCAACCAAGGAGGGCCTACAGCAGCACCTAGATATTCTGCACAGATTCTGTCAGACCTGGGCCCTGACAGTAAATCTCAGTAAGACCAAAATAATGGTGTTCCAAAAAAGGTCCAGTTGTCAGGACCACAAATTAAAATTCCATCTAGACACCATTGCCCTAGAGCACACAAAAAACTATACGTACCTTGGCCTAAACATCAGCACCACAGGTAACTTCCACAAAGCTGTGAACGATCTGAGAGACAAGGCCTTCTACGCCATCAAAAGAAACATAAAAAGCAACAATTAGGATCTTGAATCAGTTATAGAACCCTTTATGGTTGAGGTCCGTGGTCTATTCACCAACCAAGAATTCACAAAAAAAATGGGACAAACACCAAATTGAGACTTCAGAATTCTGCAAAAATATCCTCAGTGTAAAACATCAAATAAAGTAAGCAATTCCCAAACCTTACATAAAGCCATGACCTACAGAGAGATGAACCTGGAGAAGAGTTCTAAGCAAGCTGGTCCTGGGGCTCTGTTCACAAACAGACCCCATAGAGCCCCAGGACAGAAACACAATTAGACCCAACCAAATCATGAGAAAACAAAAAGATAATTACTTGACACATTGGTAAGAATTAACAAAAACACAGAGCAAACTAGAATGCTATTTGGCCCTAAACAGAGAGTACACAGTGGCAGAATACCTGACCACTGTGACTGACCCAAACTTAAGGAAAGCTTTGACTATGTACAGACTCCGTGAGCATAGCCTTGCTATTGAGAAAGGCCGCCGTAGGCAGACATGGCTCCCAAGAGAAGACAGGCTATGTGCACACTGCCCACAAAATGAGGTGGAAACTGACCAACTAACCTCCTGCCCAATGTATGACCATATTAGAGACACATATTTCTCTCAGATTACACAGATCGACAAAGAATTTGAAAACAAACCCAAATTTGATAAACTCCCATATCTACTGGGTGAAATTCCACAGTGTGCCATCACAGCAGCAAGATTTGTGACCTGTTGCCACAAGAAAAGGTCAACCAGTGAAGAACAAACACCATTGTAAATACAACCCAGTTTTATGCTTATTTATTTTCCCTTTTGTACTTTAAGTATTTGCACATCATTACAACTCTGTTAACAGACATCATGACATTTGAAATGTCTTTATTATTTTGGAACTTGTGTGAGAGTAATGTTTACTATTAACTTTGTATTCATCATTATCTATTTCACTTGCTTTGGCAATGTTAACATTTGTTTCCCATGCCAATAAAGCCCCTTGAATTGAATTGAATTGAGAGAGAGAAAGAGAGAGAGTGAACAAAAGAAAGAAAGAGAGAGAGCGCCCGAGAGAGCACGCCCATGAAAGAGAGCGCACCAGTGAGAGAGAGCGCCCGTGAGGGAGAGCGCCCGCGAGGGAGAGCGCCCGCGAGGGAGAGAGCGCCCGCGAGGGAGAGCGCCCGCGAGGGAGAGCGCCCGCGAGGGAGAGAGCGCCCGTGAGAGAGAGAGCGCCCGTGAGAGAGAGCGCCCGTGAGAGAGAGCGCCCGTGAGAGAGAGCGCCCGTGAGAGAGAGCGCCCGTGAGAGAGAGCGCCCGTGAGAGAGAGCGCCCGTGAGGGAGAGCGCCAGTGGAGCGCCCGTGAGGGAGAGCACCCGTGAGAGAGAGCGCCCGTGAGAGAGAGCGCCCGTGAGAGAGAGCGCCCGTGAGGGAGAGCGCCCGTGAGGGAGAGCGCCAGTGGAGCGCCCGTGAGGGAGAGCACCCGTGAGAGAGAGCGCGCCCGTGAGAGAGCGCCCGTGAGAGAGAGCGCCCGTGAGAGAGAGCGCCCGTGAGAGAGAGCGCCCGTGAGAGAGAGCGCCCGTGAGAGAGAGCGCCCGTGAGAGAGAGCGCCCGAGAGCGTGAGGTAAACAGGAAAGAGATATCAGGGACTGACACACTGTACTTATATACCAACACAAGGACAACAGAAGTAAAGACAAACCAAACACAAAAAGAGAGACAGCAGATAAAAGACTAACACATCTCATTGAGGTAACAGGCCATGTCTGATTCTGTTTCAGATGTCCAGTGAGACGGAATGGAGCCACAACATAGAGAGAGCAGAAAAAGACTGAGCCCTAAAAAACAAATACATTCAGGCATCTGTCAGCACCACACGCTCCTCCGCTCTGTTTTGGGAGGAAACGGTGAATAATATACAAACACATTACAATCAGATCTCAGTGAGAGGAGAGTAGAGAAGGGCACTCTGTCTGTCTGTCTGTCTGTCTGTCTGTCTGTCTGTCTGTCTGTCTGTCTGTCTGTCTGTCTGTCTGTCTGTCTGTCTCTCTCTCTCTCCCTCTCTCCCTCTCTCCCTCTCTCTCTCTCCCTCTCTCTCCCTCTCTCTCCCTCTCTCTCCCTCTCCCTCTCTCTCCCGCTCTCTCTCCCTCTCTCCCTCTCTCTCTCTCCCGCTCTCTCTCTCCCTCTCTCTCTCTCTCTCTCTCTCTCTCTCTCTCTCTCTCTCTCTCTCTCTCTCTCTCTCTCTCTCTCTCTCTCTCTCTCTCTCTCTCTCTCTCTCTCTCTCTCTCTCCCTCTCTCTCCCTCTCTCTCTCCCTCTCTCTCTCCCTCTCTCTCCCGCTCTCTCTCCCTCTCTCCCTCTCTCTCTCTCCCTCTCTCTCTCTCCCTCTCTCTCTCTCCCTCTCTCTCCCTCTCACCTCTCCCTCCCTCTCACCTCTCCCTCTCCCTCCCTCTCTCTCCCTCTCACCTCTCCCTCTCCCTCTCCCTCTCCCTCTCGTGTATATATAAGAGGCAAAGCTTGCTTGTGGAGAATACACCATCTTCTTCTCGTGCCACCTGTTCAATGGTGCTAATTCAGCAAATAACACTGGTGTTCCCATGAGTTACTCTTCAACCATCTGTCTCCACACAGAGCAACATGACCTACTGTACTCTGTACCTGTTTATCTGTCTCCACACAGAGCAACATATCCTACTGTACTCTGTACCTGTTTATATGAGTTACTCTTCAACCATCTGTCTCCACACAGAGCAACATGACCTACTGTACTCTGTACCTGTTTATATGAGTTACTCTTCAACCATCTGTCTCCACACAGAGCAACATGACCTACTGTACTCTGTACCTGTTTATATGAGTTATCTTCAACCATCTGTCTCCACACAGAGCAACATGACCTACTGTACTCTGTACCTGTTTATATGAGTTATCTTCAACCATCTGTCTCCACACAGAGCAACATGACCTACTGTACTCTGTACCTGTTTATATGAGTTATCTTCAACCATCTGTCTCCACACAGAGCAACATGACCTACTGTACTCTGTACCTGTTTATATGAGTTATCTTCAACCATCTGTCTCCACACAGAGCAACATGACCTACTGTACTCTGTACCTGTTTATATGAGTTATCTTCAACCATCTGTCTCCACACAGAGCAACATGACCTACTGTACTCTGTACCTGTTTATATGAGTTATCTTCAACCATCTGTCTCCACACAGAGCAACATGACCTACTGTACTCTGTACCTGTTTATATGAGTTATCTTCAACCATCTGTCTCCACACAGAGCAACATGACCTACTGTACTCTGTACCTGTTTATATGAGTTATCTTCAACCATCTGTCTCCACACAGAGCAACATGACCTACTGTACTCTGTACCTGTTTATATGAGTTATCTTCAACCATCTGTCTCCACACAGAGCAACATGACCTACTGTACTCTGTACCTGTTTATATGAGTTATCTTCAACCATCTGTCTCCACACAGAGCAACATGACCTACTGTACTCTGTACCTGTTTATATGAGTTATCTTCAACCATCTGTCTCCACACAGAGCAACATGACCTACTGTACTCTGTACCTGTTTATCTGTCTCCACACAGAGCAACATATCCTACTGTACTCTGTACCTGTTTATATGAGTTACTCTTCAACCATCTGTCTCCACACAGAGCAACATGACCTACTGTACTCTGTACCTGTTTATCTGTCTCCACACAGAGCAACATATCCTACTGTACTCTGTACCTGTTTATATGAGTTACTCTTCAACCATCTGTCTCCACACAGAGCAACATAACCTACTGTACCCTACATCGTACCTGTTTATATGGCCGGATCCCAAAACTTCACCCTATTCCTTTTAAAGTGCACTATAAAGGGAATATGGCACCTGTTTAAAATAAGTAGTGCACTACTTAGGGAATAGGGTGCCATTGGAGACACATGTTTGGTTACAGGGCCTATCTGTTCCTGCCTGGTAGAGACGGTGTTGCTGCTCCCAAAGCAGCCGTGACTAAAATCACCCCTGAGACTATCTGGGTGATTAATCAATTAGAGGCAGAATCATTTAGTGCCAACAGAACATGTAAACACACTGCTAGGAGACAGAAGACACCCCACTCTTTCATCTCTAATATGATAAACGCAGGTCTATTTACACACGGCTCAGTCCCAAATGGCACCACATTCCCTACTTAGTGCACTACTTTACACCAGGGCCCAAATAGGGGATTACTATAGACCAGGGCCCAAATAGGGGACTACTATAGACCAGGGCCCAAATAGGGGACTACTATAGATCAGGGCCCAAATAGGGGACTACTATAGACCAGGGCCCAAATAGGGGACTACTATAGACCAGGGCCCAAATAGGGGACTACTTTAGACCAGGGCCCAAAAGGGGACGACTTTAGACCAGGGCCCAAATAGGGGACAACTTTACACCAGGGCCCAAATAGGGGATTACTATAGACCAGGGCCCAAATAGGGGATTACTATAGACCAGGGCCAAAATAGGGGACTACTATAGACCAGGGCCCAAATAGGGGACTAATTTAGACCAGGGCCCAAATGGCGGACTACTTTACAACAGGGCCCAATAGGGGACGACTTTAGACCAGGGCCCAAATAGGGGACTACTTTAGACCATGGCCCAAATAGGGGAATACTTTACACCAGGGCCCAAATAGGGGACGACTTTACACCAGGGCCCAAATAGGGGACGACTTTAGACCAGGGCCCAAATAGGGGACTACTTTAGACCAGGGCCCAAATAGGGGACGACTTTAGACCAGGGCCCAAATAGGGGACTACTTTAGATCAGGGCCCAAATAGGGGACTACTTTACACCAGGGCCCAAATAGGGGACTACTTTACACCAGGGCCCAAATAGGGGACTACTTTACACCAGGGCCCAAATAGGGGACTACTTTACACCAGGGCCCAAATAGGGGACTACTATAGATCAGGGCCCAAATAGGGGACTACTATAGACCAGGGCCCAAATAGGGGACGACTTTAGACCAGGGCCCAAATAGGGGACTACTTTACACCAGGGCCCAAATAGGGGACGACTTTAGACCAGGGCCCAAATAGGGGACGACATTAGACCAGGGCCCAATACCTGACTTTAGACCAGGACCCAAATAGGGGATTACTTTACACCAGGGCCCAATAGGGGACGACTTTAGACCAGGGCCCAAATAGGGGACTACTTTACACCAGGGCCCAAATAGGGGACAACTTTACACCAGGGCCCAAATAGGGGATTACTATAGACCAGGGCCCAAATAGGGGATTACTATAGACCAGGGCCCAAATAGGGGACTACTATAGACCAGGGCCCAAATAGGGGACTACTTTAGACCAGGGCCCAAATGGCGGACTACTTTACACCAGGGCCCAATAGGGGACTACTTTATACCAGGGCCCAAATAGGGGACGACTTTACACCAGGGCCCAAATAGGGGACGACTTTAGACCAGGGCCCAAATAGGGGACTACTTTAGACCAGGGCCCAAATAGGGGACGACTTTAGACCAGGGCCTAAATAGGGGACTACTTTAGACCAGGGCCCAAATAGGGGACTACTTTACACCAGGGCCCAAATAGGGGACTACTTTACACCAGGGCCCAAATAGGGGATTACTATAGACCAGGGCCCAAATAGGGGACTACTATAGACCAGGGCCCAAATACGGGACTACTTTAGACCAGGGCCCAAATAGGGGACTACTTTACACCAGGGCCCAATAGGGGACGACTTTAGACCAGGACCCAAATAGGGGACTACTTTAGACCAGGGCCCAAATAGGGGACTACTTTACACCAGGGCCCAAATAAGGGGCGACTTTAGACCAGGGCCCAAATAGGGGACTGCTTTAGACCAGGGCCCAAATAGGGGACTACTTTAGACGATGGCCCAAATAGGGGAATACTTTACACCAGGGCCCAAATAGGGGACTACTTTACACCAGAGCCCAAATAGGGGACGACTTTACACCAGGGCCCAAAAGGGGACTATATTAGACCAGGGCCCAAATAGGGGACGACTTTAGACCAGGGCCCAAATAGGGGACGACATTAGACCAGGGCCCAATAGTAAGGTGTGTGTCCCAAAATGAAATAGGCCAAAACTCCCTGTAGATATTATACTGTACAACACCGTGACTCTGACAGGACAGACAGGGGTAACACAGTGACTCTGACAGGACAGACAGGGGTAACACTGACTCTGACAACCCAGTCACTCCCTCTCTTTCACAGTCTCTCCCTCTCCCCCAGTCTCACTCCCAGTCTCTCCCTCTCACCCAGTCTCTCCCTCTCTTTCTCAGTCTCTCCCTCTCTTTCTCAGTCTCTCCCTCTATCGCAGTCTCTCCCTCTCTTTCTCAGTCTCTCCCTCTCTCCCACTCTCTCTCCCCCTCTTCCACAGTCTCTCCCTCTCTTTCACAGTCTCTCCCTCTCACCCAGTCTATCTCCCAGTCTCTCCCCCAGTCTCTCCCTCTCTTTCACAGTCTCTCCCTCTCTTTCACAGTCTCTCCCTCTCTTTCACAGTCTCTCCCTATCTTTCACAGTCTAACCCCTCTCTCCCAGTCTCTTTCCCTCTCTTTCACAGTCTCTCCCTCTCTTTCACAGTCTCTCCCTCTCTTTCACAGTCTCTCCCTCTCTTTCACAGTCTCTCTCCCAGTCTATCTCCCAGTCTCTCCATTCTCTTTCACAGACACTTTCACAGTCTCTCCCTCTCTTTCCCAGTCTCACCCCCAGTCTGTGTCTCCCAGTCGCTCCCCCAGTCGTTCTCCCCCAGTCTCTCCCCAGCCTCTCTCCCAGCCTCTCTCCCAGCCCCCCCCCCCCAGTCTGTGTCTCCCAGTCGCTCCCCAGCCTCTCTCCCCAGCCTCTCTCCCAGCCTCTCTCCCAGTCCCCCCCAGTCTCTATCCTAGTCTCTCCTTCTCTTTCCCAGTTTCTCCCACTCTCCCAGTCTCTCCTCCAGTCTCTCTCCCAGTCTCTCCCCCAGTCTCTCCCTCTCACCCAGTCTCTCTCCCAGTCTCTCCCCCAGGCTCTCCACCAGTCTCTCCCTCTCACCCAGTCGCTCTCCCCCAGTCTCTCCCCCAGTCTCTCCCTCTCATCCAGACGCGCTCCCTCTCACCCAGTCGCTCTCCCTCTCACCCAGTCGCTCTCCCCCAGCCTCTCCCCCAGTCTCTCCCCCAGTCTCTCCCTCTCACCCAGACGCTCTCCCTCTCTCCCAGCCTCTCTCCCAGCCTCTCTCCCAGTCCCTCCCCCAGTCTCCGTTCCAGTTGAGGTCATATACTTTGGGATTAAGTCAGTCTGAGAAGCCTCTTTGTGCTGGCCAATTAAGCGAAGCCTCATTTGATTAAAGGGAGTTGGAAGATTTTAAAATGTTACGCAACAGGAACGCATCATGTCCTGTTCTCTTGATATGCAGGCCTAATTGAGCGAATTGAGGATGCATCATCCAAGAGGAAGGGAGAGAGAGAGAGAGGTCAACTTTGGAGTCCCTTATGTCATAAAGGGAACCTTCTGCCCCGCCAGTCACCCTGCCTCTGTGACCCGAACTCTCTGACACAGGTCAGTTTATATAATCCTCTTCCTCCCCTCCCCTCCCTCCTCTTCTTTCTCTCCTCCTCTCTCTCTCTCCTCTCTCCCTCCCTCCTCTCCTCTCCCCTCCCTCCACTCCCCTCCCCTCTCCTCCCCCACCCTCCCCTCCTCTCCTCCCCCACCCTCCCCTCCTCTCCTCCCCTCCCCCACCTCCCCTCCCCTCCTCCTCTCCTCCCCCACCTTCCCTCCCCTCCCCCCTCTCCTCTCCTCCCTCCTCCCCTCCCTCCTTTCTCTCCTCCTCTCTCTCTCTCCTCCCTCCCTCCCTCCCTCCCTCCCTCCCTCCTCTCCTCTCCTCTCCTCTCCTCCATGCCCTCCTCTCCCCTCCCCCTCCCCTCCCTCCACTCCCCTCCCCTCTCCTCTACCCCCCCACCTCCCCTCCCCTCCTCTTCTCCTCCCCCACCTTCCCTCCCCTCCCCTCCTCTCCTCTCCTCCTCTCCTCCCCCACCTCCCCTCCCCTCCTCTCCTCCTCTCTCCCAACTCCTCTCCTCCCCCACCTACCCTCCCCTCCCCTCCTCTCCTCCCCTCTCCCAACTCCTCTCCTCTCCCCCTCTCCTCCCCCACCTCCTCTCCTCCCTCCCCTCTCTCCTCTCCTCCCCTCCCCTCTCTCATCTCCTCTCCTCCTATCCCTCCTCTCCTCCCCCACCTCCTCTCCTCTCCCCTCCTCTCCTCCCCTCTCCCACCTCCTCTCTCCTCTCCCACCTCCTCTCTCCTCTCCTCTCCTCTCCCACCTCCCCCCTCTCCTCTCCCACCCACCCACCTCCCCCCTCTCCTCTCCTCCCTCCCTCCCTCTCCTCCCTACCTCCCTCCTCTCCTTCCACTAGTAATCCACTGCTGCAGCTCTTTAAGCGTATTGAATGTGAGACAGTTGCATAAAATAATCAAACTGGTCAATTCTAGTTTCTCTCCCCCAAACAAATTCAAAAAGAGGAGGAAAAAGAGACAACAAAACAACATCACTAACGTGGCAAACACCTCTGTCTTAAAACTGCAACAGACAGACAGGAAGGCAGGGTAACAGGCAGGGTAACAGGCTGTTGGCAGGGTAACAGGCAGGGTAACAGGCAGGGTAACAGGCAGGGTAACAGGCCGGGTAACAGGCGGTTGGCAGGGTAACAGGCAGGGTGACAGGCAGGGTAACAGGCTGGGTAACAGGCAGGGTAACAGGCAGGGTAACAGGCAGGGTAACAGGCAGGGTGACAGGCATGGTAACAGGCAGGGTAACAGGCAGGGTAACAGGCAGGGTAACAGGCGGTTGGCAGGGTAACAGGCTGGGTAACAGGCAGGGTAACAGGCAGGGTAACAGGCGGTTGGCAGGGTAACAGGCCGGGTAACAGGCAGGGTAACAGGCAGGGTAACAGGCGGTTGGCAGGGTAACAGGCCGGGTAACAGGCAGGGTAACAGGCAGGGTGACAGGCAGGGTGACAGGCAGGGTGACAGGCAGGGTGACAGGCAGGGTGACAGGCGGTTGGCAGGGTAACAGGCAGGGTAACAGGCGGTTGGCAGGGTAACAGGCAGGGTAACAGGCCGGGTAACAGGCAGGGTAACAGGCAGGGTAACAGGCAGGGTAACAGGCCAGGTGACAGGCAGGGTGACAGGCAGGGTGACAGGCAGGGTAACAGGCCAGGTGACAGGCAGGGTAACAGGCAGGGTAACAGGCAGGGTAACAGGCAGGGTAACAGGCAGGGTAACAGGCCGGGTAACAGGCAGGGTAACAGGCAGGGTGACAGGCCGGGTAACAGGCCGGGTAACAGGCAGGGTAACAGGCAGGGTAACAGGCAGGGTAACAGGCAGGGTAACAGGCAGGGTGACAGGCAGGGTGACAGGCAGGGTGACAGGCAGGGTGACAGGCAGGGTAACAGGCCGGGTAACAGGCAGGGTAACAGGCAGGGTAACAGGCGGTTGGCAGGGTAACAGGCAGGGTAACAGGCAGGGTAACAGGCAGGGTAACAGGCAGGGTAACAGGCAGGGTAACAGGCCAGGTAACAGGCAGGGTAACAGGCAGGGTAACAGGCAGGGTAACAGGCCAGGTAACAGGCAGGGTGACAGGCAGGGTGACAGGCAGGGTGACAGGCAGGGTAACAGGCAGTTGGCTGGGGTGCTTAATGAACAGACCAGGAGAGGAGACGGGGAAAGAGAGGAATTTGACTTACCAGATTTTTCAACACACACAGAGAGAGAGAGAGAGAGAGAGAGAGAGAGTCCCTTCAGGATCACAGAGGGACCAGTCACAGGGTCAGAAACCTGGGGAACACAGAGACACACAAGTCAGTAAGACATACAGGGACGGATACGGAACCATTTTGAAAGCCTATACACCTGTTATTAAAATTAAATGAAATATATATTCTCTTGGGTTCTTTCTTGAAATGTTCACAAAAGACTACGTTACATTTGACTACAGAACCTACAGTACAATTTCCTAATAACAATTCTATATTTTTTCGGATATTGATAAATATGTTAATTGTGTTTTCATCTATTTCTGGTGCAGTGTCTATGTTAATTATTAATAACAATATCATCCACGTACAGTGGGGAAGACTAGCTTAGTGTCTCCAGGGCCCTGGGATGTTCTCTCTCTGTTCAGGGCCCTGGGATGTTCTCTCCCTGTCCAGGGCCCTGGGATTTTCTCTCCTTGTTCAGGGCCCTGGGATGTTCTCTCTCTGTTCAGGGCCCTGGGATGTTCTCTCCCTGTTCAGGGCCCTGGAATGTTCTCTCTCTGTCCAGGGCCCTGGGATGTTCTCTCTCTGTCCAGGGCCCTGGGATGTTCTCTCTCTGTCCAGGGCCCTGGGATGTTCTCTCTCTGTCCAGGGCCCTGGGATGTTCTCTCTCTGATCTGGGCCCTGGGATGTTCTCTCTCTGTCCAGGGCCCTGGGATTTTCTCTCCTTGTTCAGGGCCCTGGGATGTTCTCTCTCTGTCCAGGGCCCTGGGATGTTCTCTCTCTGTCCAGGGCCCTGGGATGTTCTCTCTCTGATCTGGGCCCTGGGATGTTCTCTCCCTGTCCAGGGCCCTGGGATTTTCTCTCCTTGTTCAGGGCCCTGGGATGTTCTCTCTCTGTCCAGGGCACTGGGATGTTCTCTCTCTGTCCAGGGCCCTGGGATGTTCTCTCTCTGATCTGGGCCCTGGGATGTTCTCTCTCTGTCCAGGGCCCTGGGATTTTCTCTCCTTGTTCAGGGCCATTTTGTTCTTTGATAAATTGACGTTGCCAGATCCCGACTACAGGGAGTGTTGTGGGGTACACTACAGGGAGCGTTGTGGGGTACACTACAGGGAGCGTTGTGGGGTACACTACAGGGAGCATTGTGGGGTACAGGGAGCGTTGTGGGGTACACTACAGGGAGCGTTGTGGGGTACAGGGAGCGTTGTGGGGTACACTACATGGAGCATTGTGGGGTACAGGGAGCGTTGTGGGGTACACTACAGGGAGCATTGTGGGGTACAGGGAGCGTTGTGGGGTACAGGGAGCGTTGTGGGGTACACTACAGGGAGCATTGTGGGGTACAGGGAGCGTTGTTGGGTACACTACAGGGAGCATTGTGGGGTACAGGGAGCGTTGTGGGGTACACTACAGGGAGCGCTGTGGGGTACACTACAGGGAGCGTTGTGGGGTACACTACAGGGAGCGTTGTGGGGTACACTACAGGGAGCGTTGTGGGGTACACTACAGGGAGCGTTGTGGGGTACACTACAGGGAGCGTTGTGGGGTACACTACAGGGAGCCTCGTGGGGTACACTACAGGGAGCCTCGTGGGGTACACTACAGGGAGCGGTGTGGGGTACACTACAGGGAGCCTCGTGGGGTACACTACAGGGAGCCTCGTGGGGTACACTACAGGGAGCCTCGTGGGGTACACTACAGGGAGCCTCGTGGGGTACACTACAGGGAGCCTCGTGGGGTACACTACAGGGAGCATTGTGGGGTACACTACAGGGAGCGTTGTGGGGTACACTACAGGGAGCGTTGTGGGGTACACTACAGGGAGCGTTGTGGGGTACACTACAGGGAGCGTTGTGGGGTACACTACAGGGAGCGTTGTGGGGTACACTACAGGGAGCCTCGTGGGGTACACTACAGGGAGCCTCGTGGGGTACACTACAGGGAGCGTTGTGGGGTACACTACAGGGAGCATTGTGGGGTACAGGGAGCGTTGTGGGGTACACTACAGGGAGCATTGTGGGGTACACTACAGGGAGCGTTGTGGGGTACACTACAGGGAGCGTTGTGGGGTACACTACAGGGAGCGTTGTGGGGTACACTACAGGGAGCGTTGTGGGGTACAGGGAGCATTGTGGGGTACACTACAGGGAGCGTTGTGGGGTACACTACAGGGAGCGTTGTGGGGTACAGGGAGCGTTGTGGGGTACACTACAGGGAGCGTTGTGGGGTACACTACAGGGAGCGTTGTGGTGTACACTACAGGGATCGTTGTGGGGTACACTACAGGGAGCATTGTGGGGTACACTACAGGGAGCGTTGTGGGGTACAATACAGGGAGCGTTGTGGGGTACAGGGAGCGTTGTGGGGTACACTACGGGGAGCGTTGTGGGGTACCCTACAGGGAGCGTTGTGGGGTACACTACAGGGAGCGTTGTGGGGTACACTACAGGGAGCGTTGTGGGGTACAGGGAGCGTTGTGGGGTACACTACAGGGAGCATTGTGGGGTACAGGGAGCGTTGTGGGGTACACTACAGGGAGCGTTGTGGGGTACAGGGAGCGTTGTGGGGTACACTACAGGGAGCATTGTGGGGTACAGGGAGCGTTGTGGGGTACACTACAGGGAGCGTTGTGGGGTACACTACAGGGAGCGTTGTGGGGTACACTAAAGGGAGCGTTGTGGGGTACACTACAGGGAGCGTTGTGGGGTACACTACAGGGAGCATTGTGGGGTACACTACAGGGAGTGTTGTGGGGTACACTACAGGGAGCATTGTGGGGTACACTACAGGGAGCGTTGTGGGGTACACTACAGGGAGCGTTGTGGGGTACACTACAGGGAGCCTCGTGGGGTACACTACAGGGAGCGTTGTGGGGTACACTACAGGGAGCCTCGTGGGGTACACTACAGGGAGCGTTGTGGGGTACAGGGAGCATTGTGGGGTACACTACAGGGAGCGTTGTGGGGTACACTACAGGGAGCGTTGTGGGGTACACTACAGGGAGCGTTGTGGGGTACACTACAGGGAGCGTTGTGGGGTACACTACAGGGAGCGTTGTGGGGTACACTACAGGGAGCATTGTGGGGTACACTACAGGGAGCATTGTGGGGTACACTACAGGGAGCGTTGTGGGGTACACTACAGGGAGCGTTGTGGGGTACACTACAGGGAGCGTTGTGGGGTACAGGGAGCGTTGTTGGGTACAGGGAGCGTTGTGGGGTACAGGGAGCGTTGTTGGGTACAGGGAGCGTTGTGGGGTACACTACAGGGAGCGTTGTGGGGTACAGGGAGCGTTGTGGGGTACAGGGAGCGTTGTGGGGTACACTACAGGGAGCGTTGTGGGGTACAGGGAGCGTTGTGGGGTACACTACAGGGAGCGTTGTGGGGTACACTACAGGGAGCATTGTGGGGTACACTACAGGGAGCGTTGTGGGGTACACTACAGGGAGCCTCGTGGGGTACACTACAGGGAGCGTTGTGGGGTACACTACTATACTTTATGTTTCTGCTTTGGGTTGTGCGCACACACACACACACACACACACACACACACACACACACACACACACACACACACACAGTAACTCTGAACTTCATATTCAAGCAGCATTCTTCTAATTACGTTGGTAACCAGTTTATAATAACAATAAGGCACCTCGGAGGGTTTGTGGAATATCTAAGGGCTGTGTCCAGGGACTCTGCGTTGCGTCGTGCCTAAGAACAGCCCTTAGCCGTGGTATATTGGTCATATACACCCCCCCCCCCCCCCCCCCCCCCCCATTTTTCTAATTATGTTGGTAACCAGTTTATAATAACAATAAGGCACCTCGGAGGGTTTGTGGAATATCTAAGGGCTGTGTCCAGGGACTCTGCGTTGCGTCGTGCCTAAGAACAGCCCTTAGCCGTGGTATATTGGTCATATACACACACACACCCCCCCCCCCCCCCCCCCCCCCCCTGAAGTGCCTTATTGCTTAAATGATACGATATCTTACGTACTATCACTAACTATTTTACCGCTCGTACAAATAACTTCATGTACTTGGCATATTTAGCGGATGTGTGGCCATTTTGGAAACTGTCCAAACGTCGTTATAACCGTCTACGTTTGTGTAAAGTGGTAACAGTCAACTGGCAGTTAGCCGTTAGCATCCTCATCCTTCGACTGACGACGTGGACCTGTGTGTAATAACAAAAACACCCTACTAAAATAGGAGAATATTCAACGTAACAATACTCAATACAGATTTCAGATTTCCAAAAAATGACTACTAAAACTCATCACTACCACTGAAGTGAGATGAGGTAGAGCGTCACGTTCTCAGGGCAACTGATGTGAGGGGGGGGGTGTAGAAACCATCCATGATACCTTCCCTACATAATGCTATTTTCCCAGCAGCCACCAGAAGAGGAAATATACAGGTTTAGTAAATATAGCGTATCAAACTGTCTGCCGGTGAAATAGCTACGGCTTAAACACATCTAGCCAGCGGGGGAGGACCCAGAGAGTCAGGGCCAAGTTTCCACGGTTGTGTCCCAATATGGCACCCTATATTCCCTACATAGTGCACTACTTTAGACCAGAGAACCGTAGGCAATAGGGTGCCATTTTTGCAACACAGAGCAAGGCAGTAGGAGCATTATGACTAGCCTAATAGATTAAAGTCTCCCGTAATATCCTCATGGCCTTAAGCCATGGGGCAGAAATCCATAGTGAATTCCTCGCTACGACATCAGCCTCTTCAGCTTGATGACTCACTTATGTAACCATTCTAATAATCGTTATAATTATAACAAAAAATAACATTCTACAGTAGCGGGCGATTTCTTTCCAATGTAGATACAGCGTGAACTAAGCCGAGCAACTGAACCCCCACCCCCAACCTCTTTACTAAAAGCCTCTGTTAGAAGACTCCCTAGCAAGAACACGAATCCTCTATATAAACCAAGACATTTCTTCATATTCAAATAAATGGCTGCAATTTAAATGTAATTCCAAATCCATTAAGATAATGTAGGTTAAACCATTTTTTTAAGCCCAGCAGTCGGGGTTTTTAAAAAAAAAAAAAATTTTAAAGAAGAGCAAGGAGACAAATATTATTATCTAGACCATTTAACACCCGGATATGGGAAGCGGTTCTAATCAAACTTAAATGATCAGACAATTCAAGTACATTAGGCCATTAACACAATTTCAAAGAGGCCTAATCTGTCAAAGAAAATGTAATTTAGTCGTTGAAAAAGGTCTTTGTGCTTTGGAGTAGGAAGGGACTGACTTCCACTGACGATTTTTTATTCTTTTTTTCTTTTTTTTTAACAAGTTAAGAAATATCCTGACAAAATGGCCACCAGATCAATAGTTGAAAACTACACACAGACCGATGCCTAGGAGCAGAGAACAGACGGAGCAGAGAACATAATAGGACGGTGGAGAACAGAGTTGGAGTGAAGAGAGAGGGAGGCATGCTGGGGGATCTGGTTAGGGGCTCCTGAGGGGGAGTAACGAGAGAGAGAGGCCTGCTGGGGGATCTGGTTAGGGGCTCCTGAGGGGGAGTAACGAGAGAGAGAGGCCTGCTGGGGGATCTGGTTAGGGGCTCCTGAGAGGGAGTAACGAGAGAGAGAGGCCTGCTGGGAGATCTGGTTAGGGGCTCCTGAGGGGGAGTAACGAGAGAGAGAGGCCTGCTGGGAGATCTGGTTAGGGGCTCCTGAGGGGGAGTAACGAGAGAGAGAGGCCTGCTGGGAGATCTGGTTAGGGGCTCCTGAGGGGGAGTAACGAGAGAGAGAGGCCTGCTGGGGGATCTGGTTAGGGGCTCCTGAGGGGGAGTAACGAGAGAGAGAGGCCTGCTGGGGGATCTGGTTAGGGGCTCCTGAGGGGGAGTAACGAGAGCGAGAGGCCTGCTGGGAGATCTGGTTAGGGGCTCCTGAGGGGGAGTAACGAGAGAGAGGCCTGCTGGGGGATCTGGTTAGGGGCTTCTGAGGGGGAGTAACGAGAGAGAGAGGCCTGCTGGGGGATCTGGTTAGGGGCTCCTGAGGGGGAGTAACGAGAGAGAGGCCCGCTGGGGAATCTGGTTAGGGGCTCCTGAGGGGGAGTAACGAGAGAGAGAGCCTGCTGGGGGATCTGGTTAGGGGCTCCTGAGGGGGAGTAACGAGAGAGAGAGGCCTGCTGGGGGATCTGGTTAGGGGCTCCTGAGGGGGAGTAACGAGAGAGAGGCCCGCTGGGGGATCTGGTTAGGGGCTCCTGAGGGGGAACAGAGGTGGAGTGAAGAGAGAGAGGCCTGCTGGGGGATCTGGTTAGGGGCTCCTGAGTGGCTCGGGGGTCTAAAGGCACTGCATGTCAGCGCTAGAGGCGTCACTACAGACACCCTAGTTTGAATACAGGCTGTATCACAACCAGCCGTGATTGGGAGTCCCACAAATGGCCCAGCGTTTTCCGGGTTAGGGTTTGGGATGGTGGAGAACAGAGTTGGAGTGAAGAGAGAGAGGCATGCTGGGGGATCTGGTTAGGGGCTCCTGAGGGGGTTAGGGTGAGGTAGGATGAGGTATTATATTAGTGGGTCCATTCTCTCTGGTTTGGATGATGAGGTATTATATTAGTGGGTCCATTCTCTCTGGTTTGGATGATGAGGTATTATATTAGTGGGTCCATTCTCTCTGGTTTGGATGATGAGGTATTATATTAGTGGGTCCATTCTCTCTGGTTTGGATGATGAGGTATTATATTAGTGGGTCCATTCTCTCTGGTTTGGATGATGAGGTATTATATTAGTGGGTCCATTCTCTCTGGTTTGGATGATGAGGTATTATATTAGTGGGTCCATTCTCTCTGTGGACAGACTGACACCGTGCTCCTTAAGTGCTCCCTCCTTCGGCAGCAGGCAGGTTGATGGTCTCTGAGTGTTTACAGGGTATAAAAAGGTACAACGAAAGACCATGAAAAATACATATCCCTCAAATCACCTTGACCTTTACTCTCTCTGCCAGGGCTTCATAGTGTATTTATAACCAACCAAGCAGAGGAGTCTTTTTTATTTAAAGCATATCGGTCCCTAAGAGCAAAGTGAAATGCATGTTTCAGGTGAATAAAATGCAGTTGTTAGGGAACCTTTTCTAAAGTAGGTACAAATGGGTCTGAGACGGTTACGAACCAGGGAAGCAGCTTCTGTCAGAGCAGAACCAGAGAACCAGAGAATATCACCTCAGTCCAGGTAGACATAATGGTCCTGTGAGTCTCACCAACCAAGAGGAGACATAATGGTCCTGTGAGTCTCACCAACCAAGACATAAAGGTCCTGTGAGTCTCACCAACCAAGAGAAGACATAATGGTCCTGTTAGTCTCACCAACCAAGAGGAGACATAATGGTCCTGTGAGTCTCACCAACCAAGACATAAAGGTCCTGTGAGTCTCACCAACCAAGAGAAGACATAATGGTCCTGTTAGTCTCACCAACCAAGAGGAGACATAATGGTCCTGTGAGTCTCACCAACCAAGACATAAAGGTCCTGTGAGTCTCACCAACCAAGAGAAGACATAATGGTCCTGTTAGTCTCACCAACCAAGAGGAGACATAATGGTCCTGTGAGTCTCACCAACCAAGAGAAGACATAATGGTCCTGTGAGTCTCACCAACCAAGAGGAGACATAATGGTCCTGTGAGTCTCACCAACCAAGAGGAGACATAATGGTCCTGTGAGTCTCACCAACCAAGAGGAGACATAATGGTCCTGTGAGTCTCACCAACCAAGAGAAGACATAATGGTCCTGTTAGTCTCACCAACCAAGAGGAGACATAATGGTCCTGTGAGTCTCACCAACCAAGAGGAGACATAATGGTCCTGTGAGTCTCACCAACCAAGAGAAGACATACAGGTCCTGTGAGTCTCACCAACCAAGAGGAGACATAATGGTCCTGTGAGTCTCACCAACCAAGAGAAGACATAATGGTCCTGTGAGTCTCACCAACCAAGAGAAGACATAATGGTCCTGTGAGTCTCACCAACCAAGAGGAGACATACAGGTCCTTTGAGTCTCACCAACCAAGAGAAGACATAATGGTCCTGTGAGTCTCACCAACCAAGACATAATGGTCCTGTGAGTCTCACCAACCAAGAGAAGACATAATGGTCCTGTTAGTCTCACCAACCAAGAGGAGACATACAGGTCCTGTGAGTCTCACCAACCAAGAGGAGATATAATGGTCCTGTGAGTCTCAGTTGGTTAAACTCCAAGGGACACCATGAGCATAGAGATAGAAATGGCAAGGTTGTGGGGGTTCAATTCCCATGGTGATCACATGAAGCCTATGCAGTGCAGTACCTGTACAGGTAAATCGAGTTGGATAAAGTCTTCTGTTTAGGGTCCGTGGGGATTGTGATACATGAATCACCATGTTGACCTTAGATCAACAAATAAATCATCCCAGACCATCACCTTGAAATCATCCCAGACCATCACCGTGAAATCATCCCTGACCATCACCGTGAAATCATCCCTGACCATCACCGTGAAATCATCCCTGACCATCACCGTGAAATCATCCCTGACCATCACCATGAAATCATCCCTGACAATCACCGTGAAATCATCCCTGACCATCACCGTGAAATCATCCCTGACCATCACCGTGAAATCATCCCTGACCATCACCATGAAATCATCCCTGACAATCACCGTGAAATCATCCCTGACCATCACCGTGAAATCATCCCTGACCATCACTGTGAAATCATCCCAGACCATACTCATGATACGGTAGACGCTATAGCCTACAGTCTTTTCTCGTGACAACATGGTATTTCCAAGAAATGTTTGTCATATCAGTTAGTAACTGGGTTAAACGAGCCTCTCTCGCTCTCTGCTCGTAGTGAATGTTTGGATCTCCCATTGACATTCCCCAGTTCCTCTTCATGGAGGAAAAACCTTAAATAATTTATTGAGAAATGTTTGCAAGATGACCTTCTCTTCTGAGCAATGAGAGGTGAGGAGTCAGTCAAGACAATGCTAGGGAAGCAGTAGGATCTAGCCCCCCGTTCAGAATTCACTGAAATGTGTTTTAGGTTGAAACCAGGTCACTGGCATCACCATGGAAACTTGGCTAACATAATTTAGTTCAAACGTAATTTCTTAAAGATGTAGAGAGGAACCATGCTTTGGCTTAGATTGAGGTATTCAATAGTTTGTATTAACAGGGATGTTGTAGAGTTGTTATAGCCCAGTGTTTGTGTACTCTAACACCCTTAGGGGGAGAGAGGGTAGGGGAGGAGAAGGGAGGGGAAGGGAGGAGGCGACTGGGGTCAAAAACCCATTTAAATTTGTAACGGTAATTGCGCATTGTCTACAACGTGTCTCTGAAGTGGGCCTGTCCTCCTCCTCCTCTGAAGTGGGCCTGTCCTCCTCCTCCTCTGAAGTGGGCCTGTCCTCCTCCTCCTCTGAAGTGGGCCTGTCCTTCTCCTCCTCTGAAGTGGGCCTGTCCCCCTCTGAAGTGGGCCTGTCCCCCTCCTCCTCTGAAGTGGGCCTGTCCTCCTCCTACTCTGAAGTGGGCCTGTCCTCCTCTGAAGTGGGCCTGTCCTCCTCTGAAGTGAGCCTGTCCTCCTCTGAAGTGAGCCTGTCCTCCTCTGAAGTGGGCCTGTCCTCCTCTGAAGTGGGCCTGTCCTCCTCTGAAGTGGGCCTGTCCCCCTCTGAAGTGGGCCTGTCCTCCTCTGAAGTGGGCCTGTCCTCCTCTGAAGTGGGCCTGTCTTCCTCTGAAGTGGGCCTGTCCTCCTCTGAAGTGGGCCTGTCCTCCTCTGAAGTGGGCCTGTCCTCCTCCTCCCCAGTTCCCCACTGATCCTTCCCCCTCAGCCAGTCTGCTGTGAATGTTACATTTATCACTAACATCAACAGTCCTCGAGGGCAACCCACACAGACAAAACACTGGAAATCTATTTCTTGCCAACAAATAAAAAGATCTGGACAAAAACGTTCCTTTCCGACAGATTAACATGACAGATTGGCTTCAGGTGAAATGAGATGAAGGAATCACGTGTTCCTCAACGCATCACACTTCAATTTCACTGTCAAAGTGTTTGGGTGAATTATTCTTCCACCCTGGACGATTATACGTTTAGCAGAGCTCCATTTTCTCCCTCCATGGTTAAAAGGATGAGTCCCAATTGGTCCCCTACCAGAGCCCAATGAGCCCGGGTTGAAAAGTAGTGCACTATATAGGGAAAAAGGGTGCCACATAGGATGGCCCACTATGTCGGAACACGATCTGAGATGGCTGTCTCCTCTCTCCCATATAAGGAAGAAACCACAGCCTGAGGGTTTAGACAAAAACTATTTTCTGTTTAAGCATCCATCTCCTCTGTTCTTATCTCCTTCTCCATCACGCAGTACCGAAAGACTATCTGATCGACAGAAAGATTGATAAAAACAGACAATAAAATAATATCATACATTTACATTTAGCTGTCACTCTTATCCAAAGCAAAAGAGAATTTTACGTATGAGTGGTACCGGGATTCGAACCGACTACCCTGGCGTCACACATGCCATGCTCTACCAACTGAGCTACAAAGGACCAGACAGACAGGTCTACAGTGGAGATATGAGTTAACACCAAGAGCACATTCCTGACATTCCTGCAATCCTTCCTCCCCCAAAAAGCAGCTATCCTATCGGTTAACGTCACGTGCTAGCCTATCGGCTAACGTCACGTGCTAGCCTAAATCCTATCGGCTAACGTCACGTACTAGCCTATCGGCATGGTTTCTCAAATGACTGCCTCGCCTGGTTCACCAACTACTTCTCAGATAGAGTACAGTGTGTCAAATCAGAGTGCTAGTTGTCCGGGCCTCTGGCAGTCTCTATGGGGGTGCTACAGGGTTCAATTCTCGAGCCGACTCTCTCCTCTGTATACATCAATGATGTTGCTCTTGCTGCTGGTGATTCTCTGGTCCACCTCGACGCAGTCGACACCATTCTGTACACCTCTGGCCCTTCTTTGGACACTGCTCTTAAATGCAAGTAAAACTAAATGCATGACTCACATTAAGCATCTCCAATCCAAAATGTAATCTAGAATCGGCTTCCTATTTTGCAATAAATCCTCCTTCACTCATGCTGCCAAACATACCCTCGTAAAACTGACTATCCTACCGATCCTCGACTTCGGCGATGTCATTTACAAAATAGCCTCCAAACACTCGACTCAGAAAATTGGATGTAGTCTATTTAACACATTGGTGTTGCTAGAAATTTGATATGACAAGTAGATATCTTATAAACCGTTTTAGGAATATAACCAACTACATGGATGAATAGAACCAACTATATGGATGAATAGAACCAACTACATGGATGAATAGAACCAACTACATGGATGAATAGAACCAACTACATGGATGAATAGAACCAACTACATGGATGAATAGAACCAACTACATGGATGAATATAACCAACTATATGGATGAATATAACCAACTATATGGATGAATAGAACCAACTACATGGATGAATAGAACCAACTACATGGATGAATAGAACCAACTACATGGATGAATAGAACCAACTACATGGATGAATAGAACCAACTACATGGATGAATAGAACCAACTATATTTATGAATAGAACCAACTACATGGATGAATAGAACCAACTATATGGATGAATAGAACAAACTATATGGATGAATAGAACCAACTATATTTATGAATAGAACCAACTATATGGATGGTGACGACAAAGATGGTGCTGCTGTGGATAGCAGACATCTTAAGGGCTCCTGGTCAAATTATGCTGTTCTTAATTAACTTAAACTTACGCTGTTCTTAACTTTTGTTTTGCTACAAAATGTCTGCGCCATAATTTCCTATGAGCAAAAAAAAAACTGTTTATGGATATCAGAAACAACGATCACTGATCTGGACTTGGAGGAAGATGTCTACGAGTCAGGAACTCTGGACGTCCTGCTTACTCCGGACCAGGCCCTGATCTCAGGGACTCTGAACGTTCTGCTTACTCCGGACCAGGCCCTGATCTCAGGGACTCTGGACGTTCTGCTTACACCGGACCAGGCCCTGATCTCAGGAACTCTGGACGTTCTGCTTACTCCGGACCAGGCCCTGATCTCAGGGACTCTGGACGTTCTGCTTACTCCGGACCAGGCCCTGATCTCAGGGACTCTGGACGTTCTGCTTACTCCGGACCAGGCCCTGATCTCAGGGACTCTGGACGTCCTGCTTACTCCGGACCAGGCCCTGATCTCAGGGACTCTGGACGTTCTGCTTACTCCGGACCAGGCCCTGATCTCAGGGACTCTGGACGTTCTGCTTACTCCGGACCAGGCCCTGATCTCAGGAACTCTGGACGTTCTGCTTACTCCGGACCAGGCCCTGATCTCAGGGACTCTGGACGTTCTGCTTACTCCGGACCAGGCCCTGATCTCAGGGACTCTGGACGTTCTGCTTACTCCGGACCAGGCCCTGATCTCAGGGACTCTGGACGTTCTGCTTACTCCGGACCAGGCCCTGATCTCAGGAACTCTGAACGTTCTGCTTACTCCGGACCAGGCTCTGATCTCAGGGACTCTGGACGTTCTGCTTACTCCGGACCAGGCCCTGATCTCAGGGACTCTGGAGGTCCTGCTTACTCCGGACCAGGCCCTGATCTCAGGAACTCTGGACGCTCTGATCTCAGGAACTCAAAAAAGAGGAAATGGCGGTGAAAGAGAGGCAGGCGAGGTAACATCCTGACCAGACTACGTCGGCGACCAAAATAGACCTGTATTGCCCTCTGTTCTATTGTCCAACGTGCGGTCACTGGAGAATAAACTGGATGAGATCCGTTTAAGACTATCCTATCAACGGGACCTGAAAAACTGTAATATCCTGTGTTTCTCAGAGTCATGGCTGAACGAGGACATGGGTAACATACATCAAGGTTAACATTCCAAAGGCCGCAGGGCCAGATGTAATACCAGGACGCGAACTCAGAGCATAAACTGACCAGCTGGCAGGTGTCTTCCATGACATTTTCAACCTATCCCTGACCCGGTCTGTAATACCAACTTGTTTCAAGCAGACCACCAAAGTCCCCGCGCCCAAGAACGCCAAGGTATCGTGCCTAAATTTATTTCGCCCTGGTACCACTATGTCATTTTTACTCATAATTTGTTATTCGTTATTTACTGTGTATTCATTCCTCATGTCACCAATTCTATTTTGTATCTTTAACTCTGCATTGTTAGAAAAGGACCCGTAAGTAAGCATTTCACTGTTAGTCTACATATAACATGTGACATATGGAACCGGGTACCATCTGGGAGGCACGGGAGAGGGATGGTGGTCATTGGGGTCAACGTCTTGTGGTGTGCAGTGGTCAAGTTTATAATGGCTGTCAGTCAAAACCCGTACAGCGGCTGTGAAGCGCGGAGCCAGTGCTCTGACGTCATGCATAGCATGTTACTGTACAGCCACTACGTTCCAATTTAGGCGCTTATCAGTGTCCAAATCTGCCATTTTCAACCCCTATACCAGTACGAGTGAAGGGTTACAGAAGATTTAATGCCTCTTAGTGAGGCCCTCATTGAAACACTGACAGTATGCAGCATGCCCCCCCCACCCCTTCCTCCATTCCCTTTTTAAGCCTCAATCTTCTAGCAGCATTAATACCCCTGACAACACTCACTCTAAACCTTTGGGTCCCATTTGGCTAAGCCTCAGCTTTTTGTTTGTGTTTGTTTGTTTAACCTGCATTAGAACCCAATCGAGGTTTAATCTGAAACAGGCACTTCTACCATGTACAGTAGAGTAGTGCAGTAGTCTGATTCCTACTGTAGTTCTACCATGTACAGTAGGATAGTGCAGTAGTCTGATTCCTACTGTAGTTCTCCCATGTACAGTAGAATAGTGCAGTAGTCTGATTCCTACTGTAGTTCTCCCATGTACAGTAGAGTAGTGCAGTAGTCTGATTCCTACTGTAGTTCTACCATGTACAGTAGAGTAGTGGGGGGGGGGGACATGGAGCTTAGTAACGCTACAGCCTGTCAGGCTAGCACTACTGTCTGTAGAGAGGAGCACTGACCTCCGATGTGTAATTACAGACAGAGATACAGAACTAAAGCCACACAGAGCTAGTCGCTGGTTTGAATCTCCGAGCCGACTAGGTGAAAAATGTGCCGGTGTGCCCTTGAGCAAGGCACTTAACCCTAATAGCTCATGTAAGTCCCTCTGGATAAGAGTGTCTGCTAAATGACTAACGTGTAAATTATTATTTGTATAGATTTATTATTTAACCTTTATTTACCCAGGCAAGTAAAATAAGAACAAATTCTAAATGTACTGTGTAGTTCAATATTCATCAGCCTGGCCAAGGCTTTCGACTCTGTCAATCACCACATTCTTATTGGCAGACTGGACAGCCTTGGTTTCTCTAACAACTGCCTCGCCTGGTTCACCAACTACTTCTCTGATAGAGTTCAGTGTGTCAAATCGGAGGGCCTGCTATGAGGCTGGGTGGAGATGACGTTATAACCTGTGCTATGAGGCTGGGTGGAGGTGACGTTATAACCCCTGCTATGAGGCTGGGTGGAGGTGACGTTATAACCCCTGCTCTGAGGCTGGGTGGAGGTGACGTTATAACCCCTGCTATGAGGCTGGGTGGAGGTGACGTTATAACCCCTGCTATGAGGCTGGGTGGAGGTGACGTTATAACCCCTGCTATGAGGCTGGGTGGAGGTGACGTTATAACCTCTGCTATGAGGCTGGGTGGAGGTGACGTTATAACCCCTGCTATGAGGCTGGGTGGAGGTGACGTTATAACCCCTGCTATGAGGCTGGGTGGAGGTGACGTTATAATCCCTGCTATGAGGCTGGGTGGAGGTGACGTTATAATCCCTGCTATGAGGCTGGGTGGAGGTGACGTTATAATCCCTGCTATGAGGATGGGTGGAGGGGACGTTATAACCCCTGCTATGAGGCTGGGTGGAGGTGACGTTATAACCCCTGCTATGAGCCTGGGTGAAGGTGACGTTATAATCCCTGCTATGAGGCTGGGTGGAGGTGACGTTATAAAAAACATTATAAACTGGGTGAGTCGAGCCCTAAATGCTGATTGGCTGAAAGCCGTGGTATATCACGGGTACGACAAAACATGTATTTTTACTCTTCAAATTACGTTGGCCAATATACCACGGCTAAGGGCTGTATCCAGGTACTCCGCGTTGCGTCGTGCTTAAGAACATCCCTTAGCCGTGGTATATTGGTCATATACACACGCCACACCCCTTCGGGCCTTATCACTTAACATGACAAGATTGACAAGCAATACCAGCTAGGTTAAAGTGACAACTGTGCACGTCTTGATGAAGCCTACAACTTCCTGTCCATTATCTCTGCACGTCTTAATGAAGCCTACAACTTCCTGTCCATTATATCTGCACATCTTAATGAGGCCTACAACTTCCTGTCCATTATATCTGCACATCTTAATGAGGCCTACAACTTCCTGTCCATTATATCTGCACGTCTTGATGAAGCCTACAACTTCCTGTCCATTATCTCTGCACGTCTGGATGAGGCCTACAACTTCCTGTCCATTATCTCTGCACGTCTTGATTAGGCCAACAACTTCCTGTCCATTATCTCTGCACGTCTTGATGAGGCCAACAACTTCCTGTCCATTATATCTGCACGTCTTGATTAGGCCAACAACTTCCTGTCCATTATATCTGCACGTCTTGATGAAGCCTACAACTTCCTGTCCATTATATCTGCACGTCTTGATTAGGCCAACAACTTCCTGTCCATTATATCTGCACGTCTTGATTAGGCCAACAACTTCCTGTCCATTATATCTGCACGTCTTGATTAAGCCTACAACTTCCTGTCTATTCTCTCTGAAAGAGCCTTCAGCCTTCTGAGCTTCATAAAGCTGACTAAATTCTTTTGTATATCATCCCTAGTTCAAACCAGTACATATTATACTGATAGGTGATATCAAGGATTGACCAGTAGAAGACCAAGCTAGTATTTACCAGGTGTATGGGTTCTCCAGGAGAGAGGGAGAGAGAGGGGGAGATAGAGAGAGAGAGGGAGAGAGAGGTGAAGTGGGGCAAGGTTTGGCAGAAATGAAAGGAGGAACACAGGGAGCGAGAGACTGTCTGTCTCTAGGAGTAGGTCTATAGCCCTGCCAGTACATACTGGGAGAGACAGGGCCTTCCTTCCTGCCAACTGGATGATTTGGGTCAGTAGGCAATTTCAGTCCTGGATCACTGGGGACTCTATGGCAATTAATCCCAACAGTCAGTGAGTGAGTGAGTGAGTGAGTGAGTGAGTGAGTGAGTGAGAGACAGACAGACCACACACACACACAGAGAGACAGAGAAGAGGAGGACACGTTCATCGTATCAGTCTGCCTGGCCCTGCAGAACAGACCGAGTTTAAAAGGCCCAAATGTTACACTATTCCCTATATAGTGCACTTATTTAGACCTGGGCCCATTGGAGACAGGGTACCATTAGGGAGACAGCCTGACAGGAGCAGTTGTGATCGTATTGTTATGGCATGTGAGGCTGTGGTGGTAATATCTACACAAACACATTTCTACTCTGCTGTGTTTACACAGGCAGCCCAATGTTGTTGTTGTTTCTTCTTCTTCTGGCCAATCAGATGAGCACAGGCAGCCCAATGTTGATGTTGTTTCTTCTTCTGACCAATCAGATGAGTACGGGCTGCCCAATGTTGTTGTTGTTTCTTCTTCTTCTGGCCAATCAGATGAGCACAGGCAGCCCAATGTTGTTGTTGTTTCTTCTTCTTCTGGCCAATCAGATGAGCACGGGCTGCCCAATGTTGTTGTTGTTTCTTCTTCTTCTTCTGACCAATCAGATGAGCACGGGCTGCCCAATGTTGTTGTTGTTTCTTCTTCTTCTGGCCAATCAGATGAGCACGGGCTGCCCAATGTTGTTGTTGTTTCTTCTTCTTCTTCTTCTTCTGACCAATCAGATGAGCACGGGCTGCCCAATGTTGTTGTTGTTTCTTCTTCTTCTGACCAATCAGATGAGCGCGGGCTGCCCAATGTTGTTGTTGTTTCTTCTTCTGACCAATCAGATGAGCACGGGCTGCCCAATGTTGTTGTTATTTCTTCTTCTTCTGACCAATCAGATGAGCGCGGGCTGCCCAATGTTGTTGTTGTTTCTTCTTCTGACCAATCAGATGAGCACGGGATGCCCAATGTTGTTGTTGTTTCTTCTTCTTCTGGCCAATCAGATGAGCGCGGGCTGCCCAATGTTGTTGTTGTTTCTTCTTCTTCTGGCCAATCAGATGAGCACGGGCTGCCCAATGTTGTTGTTGTTTCTTCTTCTTCTTCTTCTTCTGACCAATCAGATGAGCACGGGCTGCCCAATGTTGTTGTTGTTTCTTCTTCTTCTGACCAATCAGATGAGCGCGGGCTGCCCAATGTTGTTGTTGTTTCTTCTTCTGACCAATCAGATGAGCACGGGCTGCCCAATGTTGTTGTTGTTTCTTCTTCTTCTGACCAATCAGATGAGCGCGGGCTGCCCAATGTTGTTGTTGTTTCTTCTTCTGACCAATCAGATGAGCACGGGCTGCCCAATGTTGTTGTTGTTTCTTCTTCTTCTGGCCAATCAGATGAGCGCGGGCTGCCCAATGCTGTTGTTGTTTCTTCTTCTGACCAATCAGATGAGCACGGGCTGCCCAATGTTGTTGTTGTTTCTTCTTCTGACCAATCAGATGAGCACGGGCTGCCCAATGTTGTTGTTGTTTCTTCTTCTTCTGGCCAATCAGATGAGCGCGGGCTGCCCAATGCTGTTGTTGTTTCTTCTTCTGACCAATCAGATGAGCACGGGCTGCCCAATGTTGTTGTTGTTTCTTCTTCTTCTGACCAATCAGATGAGCGCGGGCTGCCCAATGTTGTTGTTGTTTCTTCTTCTTCTGACCAATCAGATGAGCGCGGGCTAACCCAATTTTGTTGTTGTTTCTTCTTCTTCTTCTGACCAATCAGATGAGCGCGGGCTGCCCAATGTTGTTGTTGTTTCTTCTTCTTCTGACCAATCAGATGAGCACGGGCTGCCCAATGTTGTTGTTGTTTCTTCTTCTTCTGACCAATCAGATGAGCGCGGGCTGCCCAATGTTGTTGTTGTTTCTTCTTCTTCTGACCAATCAGATGAGCACGGGCTGCCCAATGTTGTTGTTGTTTCTTCTTCTGACCAATCAGATGAGCGCGGGCTGCCCAATTTTGTTGTTGTTTCTTCTTCTTCTTCTTCTGACCAATCAGATGAGCGCGGGCTGCCCAATGTTGTTGTTGTTTCTTCTTCTTCTGACCAATCAGATGAGCACGGGCTGCCCAATTTTGTTGTTGTTTCTTCTTCTTCTTCTTCTGACCAATCAGATGAGCGCGGGCTGCCCAATGTTGTTGTTGTTTCTTCTTCTTCTGACCAATCAGATGAGCGCGGGCTGCCCAATGTTGTTGTTGTTTCTTCTTCTTCTGACCAATCAGATGAGCGCGGGCTGCCCAATGTTGTTGTTGTTTCTTCTTCTTCTGACCAATCAGATGAGCACGGGCTGCCCAATGTTGTTGTTGTTTCTTCTTCTGACCAATCAGATGAGCGCGGGCTGCCCAATTTTGTTGTTGTTTCTTCTTCTTCTTCTTCTGACCAATCAGATGAGCGCGGGCTGCCCAATGTTGTTGTTGTTTCTTCTTCTTCTGACCAATCAGATGAGCACGGGCTGCCCAATTTTGTTGTTGTTTCTTCTTCTTCTTCTTCTGACCAATCAGATGAGCGCGGGCTGCCCAATGTTGTTGTTGTTTCTTCTTCTTCTGACCAATCAGATGAGCGCGGGCTGCCCAATGTTGTTGTTGTTTCTTCTTCTTCTGACCAATCAGATGAGCACGGGATGCCCAATGTTGTTGTTTCTTCTTCTTCTGACCAATCAGATGAGCGCGGGCTGCCCAATGTTGTTGTTGTTTCTTCTTCTGACCAATCAGATGAGCGCGGGCTGCCCAATGTTGTTGTTGTTTCTTCTTCTGACCAATCAGATGAGCACGGGCTGCCCAATGTTGTTGTTGTTTCTTCTTCTGACCAATCAGATGAGCGCGGGCTGCCCAATGTTGTTGTTGTTTCTTCTTCTGACCAATCAGATGAGCTGCCCGTGTAAACACAGTCCAAGACAGGCCTAAGAGTCTACGGCTTCCCTACCTGTATTCAAGCTGTATTCATGGTCACATTCAAGTTTCATTTTGTGGAGATTTTCTTCGTAAAATAAAAAACATGACAGATACTTCGTGCAGAACTTCACAAATAAATGTTATTTAAATATATATATATATTTTTTTACATAAACTGGATGACCTTAAAATGGTGAATTATATGACTAGTAACATTGGATTAAAAAGCCACTAAACGTCCTATACAAAATAAAGACTTAAATATTAAATGGAAATGATAACCTCAAACTGTGAATAACAACCTTCTGCGACATCAATTCACTCATTTGTTTAATAATACAAAATAAAGACTTAGCTCTCCTGCTAAAAAAAAAAAAAAGTCATATATATATATATATATATATATATATATATACAGTGGGGCAAAAAAAAGTATTTAGTCAGCCACCAATTGTGCAAGTTCTCCCACTTAAAAAGATGAGAGAGGCCTGTAATTTTCATCATAGGTACACTTCAACTATGACAGACAAAATGAGAAAAGAAAATCCAGAAAATCACATTGTAGGATTTTTAATGAATTTATTTGCAAATTATGGTGGAAAATAATTATTTGGTCAATAACAAAAGTTTATCTCAATACTTTGTTATATACCCTTTGTTGGCAATGACAGAGGTCAAACGGTTTCTGTAAGTCTTCACAAGGTTTTCACACACTGTTGCTGGTATTTTAGCCCATTCCTCCATGCAGATCTCCTCTTGAGCAGTAAATACGTTTTTGCCCCACTGTATATATATATATATATATATATATATATATATATTTATATATTTTTTTTTTCTCTAAGTATACCTATTTCATCCTTTTCCACTTCATAATTAAGTTGGAGAGCCAAAGCCCTTTCAACCTTTTCCTGTTCATAATGAAATTGGGGAGTCAAACCAGTCCTAAGTTAAAAGGCAATGTAACAATGGATGTACAATTACTCATGAATGGAGTAACGGCGGCGCTGAGGAGGACGAGACTCTTGCCGGTTCCTGCTCGACTTTGCTTTTTTTAATGGCTTTTTAATGGCTATTTTTTCAATAATTATGACTTAGTCTGCTCTGAATATTCATGTAAAAAAATCCTAACACCGACAAAACCCTTCTGGTTCATGAATCAGAAGCTTCACACTTCTCTCGCTCAGCCTCCCAGATCTGGAAAAAATCAACATTCACTCCCTTTGTTCCCCGCACAGCGGCGTTACCTGTTGCTCTTGGCTGACATGACCTAAGGGCAACACCAGCCACGAAGAAGAGAAAGGACAGGGAAGACTCCAAGCTAGGCTGAAAAGACGGGCTACACGGCCTCCTCTTCCTGATGGTCCAATCGCTGGAACAGAAACTTTGCGAAGTCAGAGGAAGACTTCAATCGCAGAGGGACCAAACCCCACTTCAATCGCAGAGGGACCAAACCCCACTATATGCCAACAGAATTCACCTGTTATTATCCTCATCATCACAGCTGTATTCAAGCAAACACCAAGGCATCACTCAGCGAACTGTACAAGAATCCGTCTCACCCGGAAGTAGAGTTTATTGTTGGGGGGGGGGGGGGGGGGGGGTTAACTTTAACCAAGGCCGTCTAAAATATTACCAATATGTATTCTGCCTCACAACAGGATCCAGCGTGCTTAACCATGTACACACAAACATCTGTGACGCATACACAGCCAATCCCCCGCCCCCACTTCAGCCAATCAGATCACGTCTCTCTGTTCTTACTCCCCGCCTACAAGCAGCAACTCATGAGGAGCCACCAACACAGAACAGTGAGGCGCTGGACCAAGGAGGCAGACTCCATGCTGCAGGACTGTTTTGACAATACTGATTAAAATATGTTTAAAAGATGAATCCACCCAGGGCTCATCCATCCACATTGAGGAAAAAAACCATCCGGACATACTTCAACCAAAAACCCTGGGTGAACGGAGATATCCGTGCAATGCTAAGAGCCTGTACTGCAGCATTCAATGCGGAACGAACCCTGCCGACCCGGTGGCGTGCCACGCGTACAGGACAAGCAGGTACCATACAGCCTCACACTTGAATTGATGTTCGACAACTCAGACTCACATCGCATGTGGCAAAGACTACAGTCTATCACAGACAACAAGGGCATATCCAGCTGGTGTGGTGCCAACCCGAAGCCTCCCGTTGTGCTCACCCAGGTCATCATGAAAGTGCTTGAAGAGGTTGGTTATGGCCCACATCAAGGTCACAATGCCAGGTACACTGGACCCACTCCAAATCACCTACTGCTCCAAATGATCCACGGAAGATACCATTTCCATCGCTATTCACACGGACGTAACACACATGGACAAGAGCATCACCTGCTGTCATCTGCGTCCACATCACCGAGGACTTGACATGGACCAACAACGCCCCCACATCAAGAGGGCGCAACAGCGTCTCCACTTCCTAAGGCGTCTGGAGAGAAACAAATTGGCACGCCGCCCGGGGCCTCTCCAAAATAATACCGCTGCACCATCGACAGCGTCCTGACCGGTTGCATCACGGGCCTGGTACTGGAAACTGCTCTGTCCACGAACCACAAGGCCCTCCAGCAGGTGATGAAGATGGCCCTGTACATTACCGGGACCGTGCTCCCTCCCATCCAGTAGGGGGTGAAGATGGCCCTGTACATTACCGGGACCGTGCTCCCTCCCATCCAGTAGGGGGTGAAGATGGCCCTGTACATTACCGGGACCGTGCTCCCTCCCATCCAGTAGGGGGTGAAGATGGCCCTGTACATTACCGGGACCGTGCTCCCTCCCATCCAGTAGGGGGTGAAGATGGCCCTGTACATTACCGGGACCGTGCTCCCTCCCATCCAGTAGGGGGTGAAGATGGCCCTGTACATTACCGGGACCGTACTCCCTCCCATCCAGTAGGGGGTGAAGATGGCCCTGTAAATTACCGGGACCGTGCTCTCTCCCATCCAGTAGGGGGTGAAGATGGCCCTGTACATTACCGGGACCGTGCTCCCTCCCATCCAGTAGGGGGTGAAGATGGCCCTGTACATTACCGGGACCGTGCTCCCTCCCATCCAGTAGGGGGTGAAGATGGCCCTGTACATTACCGGGACCGTGCTCCCTCCCATCCAGTAGGGGGTGAAGATGGCCCTGTACATTACCGGGACCGTGCTCCCTCCCATCCAGTAGGGGGTGAAGATGGCCCTGTACATTACCGGGACCGTACTCCCTCGCATCCAGTAGGGGGTGAAGATGGCCCTGTACATTACCGGGACCGTGCTCCCTCCCATCCAGTAGGGGGTGAAGATGGCCCTGTACATTACCGGGACCGTGCTCCCTCCCATCCAGTAGGGGGTGAAGATGGCCCTGTACATTACCGGGACCGTGCTCCCTCCCATCCAGTAGGGGGTGTCGTGACGCCGACAGCAAAATGGAAGTGCAACTCAATATAAGAAACGTGCTATAACCTTCTATACACCGTGTACATTCATGCTACACACACAATCATCACAACCACCAGACTGCTATTATCTTGCAAAGTTCATACCCTGCCCCCCCCCATCCACAATATTGGACTAGAAATTCTACCTTCCTGTACTACACTGTTTGTTCTATTATACTCAGACATTTACTTTGTTCGTATTCGTATGTTTTTATTATTTGTTGCTCTTGCATTGTCCAGAAGGAACCTGCATGTGAGCATTTCGTTGGGCGATGTATACCATGAGCATCCCGTACATACGACTAATTTAAAATTTAAAAAAAACTTGCAACTTGAAACTGAAACTCTGCTAGAAATGGTCATTCACATTCTCTTTACAACCCAAAACACTTTGCTCCTGATGAATCTCCTCCTGAAGTTAATATCCTGATGAATCTCCTCCTGTAGTTAATACCCTGACGATGAATCTCCTCCTGTAGTTAATACCCTGATGAACCTCCTCCTGTAGTTAATACCCTGATGAACCTCCTCCTGTAGTTAATACCCTGATGAACCTCCTCCTGTAGTTAAAACCCTGACGAAACTCCTCCTGTAGTTAAAACCCTGATGAATCTCCTCCTGTAGTTAATACCCTGATGAATCTCCTCCTGTAGTTAATACCCTGATGATGAATCTCCTCCTGTAGTTAAAACCCTGATGAAACTCCTCCTGTAGTTAATACCCTGATGAATCTCCTCCTGTAGTTAATACCCTGATGAATCTCCTCCTGTAGTTAATACCCTGATGATGAATCTCCTCCTGTAGTTAATACCCTGATGAACCTCCTCCTGTAGTTAATACCCTGATGAATCTCCTCCTGTAGTTAATACCCTGATGAATCTCCTCCTGTAGTTAATACCCTGATGATGAATCTCCTCCTGTAGTTAAAACCCTGTGATGATTCTCCCCAGCCCACTTTCCTCCTTCATTGTGCAGTGTAATAAAGGCCACACTTATCACTGGTTTTATTAGAGGCTTTAAAATCATTTCCTTCTATTAGAGACTTTCATAAGAAAATGTCAACCGTTTTAATATGGAGCCAACCTGTAAATTCAGCATATCTTTCATTCTGGAATGTTGGTTTGTAGCCTCTGTCTAGGCTTTCTACGATAAGATTTGACCTATGACCCAAAAATGCCGTTTCAGTCCGACCCCTTCTTATTGTTTAACCTGTCATCATGATTAACATAACCAATAAGTAGGGATCTGATAGAAACAACAGTTTTGATAACCAGCCAAGTTGTGAAATGCAGCACATTTTTCATTTACGCAATGTTGGGTACAGATGTAGGATCTTGATTTGACCACCCTGTTGCAAGAGAACTCTCCTTCGACGGAACACATTTAAAACATGCCGTGTTTGAGGTTTAAAAAGACTTCCGAAGGCTGCAATTTCCACTTCGAATGAATTTCAGACCTGATTTTCCCCTTTTTGAAAAAATTTATCAAGCTTTTCACAAATTTCCATTCACAATAATCCACATAATAATTCACATTTCCTGTTGCTGCAGGATCCTTTTCCTGCTGTAGCAAACTGGCTCAAATTAAGATCCTACAGATGTATGTTTGTCTAGTCTTTCTACGATGACATGTTGTTAACCAATAATCATATATCATGTATTAATGTTGGCTTGTCCATGATCTTACTGTTAACCAACAATCATATATCATGTATTAATGTTGGCTTGTCCATGATCTTACTGTTGACCAACAATCATATATCATGTATTAATGTTGGCTTGTCCATGATCTTACTGTTATTAACCAATAATCATATAATGTATTAATGTAGGCTTGTCCATGATCTTACTGTTGACCAACAATCATATATCATGTATTAATGTTGGCTTGTCCATGATCTTCCTGTTAACCAACAATCATATATCATGTATTAATGTTGGCTTGTCCATGATCTTACTGTTAACCAACAATCATATATCATGTATTAATGTTGGCTTGTCCATGATCTTACTGTTAACCAACAATCATATATCATGTATTAATGTTGGCTTGTCCATGATCTTACTGTTAACCAATAATCATATATCATGTATTAATGTTGGCTTGTCCATGATCTTACTGTTGACCAACATTGGTTCAGAAGAATAACAGCAGACATTTCAAGAGTGGATAGAGAGAGGATGTGTTCCATATGGCACCCTACTTAGTGCACTACCTCTGACCAGGGCTGGCACTCTATTCCCTAATTTAGTGCACTACTTTTGACCGTGGACCCATAGGGAATAGGTTGAGGGTGTCATTTGGGATGCACACAGACGCTTGGTGACCTGAGAGCATTAGTGAAATATAAGCTATACTAAAACGCTTTCAAGCTATATCAATAAAATATCTAAAAAAACGGACTCCTCTCTTTTAACCTCCTGCTGTGGCTTCTCACACACATTTCACAAATGATCTTCCACATACTATTGTAGGACTAATCTTTTTTTTTTCCTTCATATGAAAAATTACCTCAACGCCTTCCCTCCCGACCGTGATCGGCTTTAGCTCCTAAAGAATAAACCCTTTTTAAAAAAAAAAAGCACAGCAATATATCACTCTCTCTCTACTCTTACTGGGATAAATGTTCAGATAAACCCTGCTTCTGGTAAGGTCACAGTCCTCACTTGTATAACTCTCAATGTTTTTGTTGTTGTTGTTGCCATATTGACCACTTAAAAGCATAAGTTGACGCACATCCAACCGGACCTCACAACAGCAGGCCGCGTGTACGGTGGCGTGTGGGCGGAGCCGTGAACAGAGTGCCCCGTAGTGGCGGTGGGGTTATGGGCAGGCATAAGCTACGAACACCAAACACAATTGTATTTTATCGATGGCAATTTGAATGCACAGAGATACCTGTGACGAGATCCTGAAGTCCGTTGCGAGGACCATTTATTTAAAGTATCTGTGACAGATGCCTATCTGTATTCCCAGTCATGTGAAATCCATAGATTAGGGCCTAATGCATTTACAGTGCCTTGCGAAAGTATTCGGCCCCCTTGAACTTTGCAACCTTTTGCCACATTTCAGGCTTCAAACATAAAGATATAAAACTGTATTTGTATGTGAAGAATCAACAACAAGTGGGACACAATCATGAAGTGGAACGACATTTATTGGATATTTCAAACTTTTTTAACACATCAAAAACTGAAAAATTGGGCGTGCAAAATTATTCAGCCCCCTTACTTTCAGTGCAGCAAACTCTCTCCAGAAGTTCAGTGAGGACCTCTGAATGATCCAATGTTGACCTAAATGACTAAAGATGATAAATACAATCCACCTGTGTGTAATCAAGTCTCCGTACAAATGCACCTGCACTGTGATAGTCTCAGAGGTCCGTTAAAAGCGCAGAGAGCATCATGAAGAAGAAGGAACACACCAGGCAGTTCCGAGATACTGTTGTGAAGAAGTTTAAAGCCGGATTTGGATACAAAAAGATTTCCCAAGCTTTAAACATCCCAAGGAGCACTGTGCAAGCGATAATATTGAAATGGAAGGAGTATCAGACCACTGCAAATCTACCAAGACCTGGCCGTCCCTCTAAACTTTCAGCTCATACAAGGAGAAGACTGATCAGAGATGCAGCCAAGAGGCCCATGATCACTCTTGATGAACTGCAGAGATCTACAGCTGAGGTGGGAGACTCTGTCCATAGGACAACAATCAGTCGTATATTGCACAAATCTGGCCTTTATGGAAGAGTGGCAAGAAGAAAGCCATTTCTTAAAGATATCCATAAAAAGTGTTGTTTAAAGTTTGCCACAAGCCACCTGGGAGACACACCAAACATGTGGAAGAAGGTGCTCTGGTCAGATGAAACCAAAATTGAACTTTTTGGCAACAATTCAAAACGTTATGTTTGGCGTAAAAGCAACACAGCTGAACACACCATCCCCACTGTCAAACATGGTGGTGGCAGCATCATGGTTTGGGCCTGCTTTTCTTCAGCAGGGACAGGGAAGATGGTTAAAATTGATGGGAAGATGGATGGAGCCAAATACAGGACCATTCTGGAAGAAAACCTGATGGAGTCTGCAAAAGACCTGAGACTGGGACGGAGATTTGTCTTCCAACAAGACAATGATCCAAAACATAAAGCAAAATCTACAATGGAATGGTTCAAAAATAAACATATCCAGGTGTTAGAATGGCCAAGTCAAAGTCCAGACCTGAATCTAATCGAGAATCTGTGGAAAGAACTGAAAACTGCTGTTCACAAATGCTCTCCATCCAACCTCACTGAGCTCGAGCTGTTTTGCAAGGAGGAATGGGAAAAAATGTCAGTCTCTCGATGTGCAAAACTGATAGAGACATACCCCAAGCGACTTACAGCTGTAATCGCAGCAAAAGGTGGCGCTACAAAGTATTAACTTAAGGGGGATGAATAATTTTGCACGCCCAATTTTTCAGTTTTTGATTTGTTAAAAAAGTTTGAAATATCCAATAAATGTCATTCCACTTCATGATTGTGTCCCACTTGTTGTTGATTCTTCACAAAAAAATACAGTTTTATATCTTTACGTTTGAAGCCTGAAATGTGGAAAGTTCAAGGGGGCCGAATACTTTCGCAAGGCACTGTATTTACAATATACTGACTTCCTCTTATGAACTGTAACTCAAATCTTTGAAATTGGGGGCTTTCCCCTCTGACCCCTGTAGACCGTGTTAGCAGTAGGGCTTTCCCCTCTGATCCCTGTCGACCGTGTTAGCAGTAGGGCTTTCCCCTCTGATCCCTGTCGACCGTGTTAGTAGTAGGGCTTTCCCCTCTGACCCCTGTCGACCGTGTTAGCAGTAGGGCTTTCCCCTCTGATCCCTGTCGACCGTGTTAGTAGTGGGGCTTTCCCCTCTGACCCCTGTAGACCGTGTTAGCAGTAGGGCTTTCCCCTCTGATCCCTGTCGACCGTGTTAGCAGTAGGGCTTTCCCCTCTGACCCCTGTCGACCGTGTTAGCAGTAGGGCTTTCCTCTCTGACCCCTGTCGACCGTGTTAGCAGTAGGGCTTTCCCCTCTGATCCCTGTCGACCGTGTTAGCAGTAGGGCTTTCCCCTCTGACCCCTGTAGACTGTGTTAGCAGTAGGGCTTTCCTCTCTGACCCCTGTAGACTGTGTTAGCAGTAGGGCTTTCCCCTCTGACCCCTGTAGACTGTGTTAGCAGTAGGGCTTTCCCCTCTGACCCCTGTAGACTGTGTTAGCAGTAGGGCTTTCCCCTCTGACCCCTGTAGACAGTGTTACCAGTAGGGCTTTCCCCTCTGACCCCTGTAGACGGTGTTAGCAGTAGGGCATCATCATGCATTGACAGGTCAATATTGACTTTGTGTTTTAAACAAACAAAACGTCTCTATTGAGCCAACGTGCATGGGGCTAAGCTGACTAGGGCCTGGCATCTGTCATTGTGTGTCAGAGCCAGGGCACTAGTCCTATTTCTTCCTGAGTGAATCTGCTTCCCAAATGGCACCCTATTCCCTATATAGTGCACTACTTTTGACCGCAGGCCATAGGGCTCGGTTCAAAGTAGAGCAGAGCACCCATGTGGGGCCTGGTCAACAGTAGTGCACTATATAGGGAATAGGCTGCCATTTGGGAAGCAGATCCAGTGCCATTAGCGTGGAGCTAGCATCTCGCTAATCCCAGAGGAATCAGTGAGTGCATGAACTCTGACCCAGCAGCTCTAAGAGGTCAGGGTTAATGCTACTTGTCGGCACTATACTGTCTTTTCAGAGGATACAATGATAGTCTTCATTATTATTTGGGGGGGGGGAATTTTCAGTAAGAAGGAATCGTAGTCAGTTGTCAAACAATTATTAGCACTATTTTTAGGCCAGTGTCTAAACAACGTAAAATCCACTATTAAACCTGCACCAAGCGGCTCCCCATCCCAGACAGTGACAGTGGAAAAGCTAAAAAATAAAAAATAAACCATGAACCAATCTCTTCCGAGACCGACAGGGATGAACCAATCTCTTCCGAGACCGACGCCGATGAACCAATCGAGACCGACAGCGATGAACCAATCTCTTCTGAGACCGACAGGGATGAACCAATCTCTTCCGAGACCGACAGGGATGAACCAATCTCTTCCGAGACCGACAGGGATGAACCAATCTCTTCCGAGACCGACAGGGATGAACCAATCTCTTCCGAGACCGACGGCGATGAACCAATCGAGACCGACAGCGATGAACCAATCTCTTCCGAGACCGACAGGGATGAACCAATCTCTTCCGAGCCCGACAGGGATGAACCAATCTCTTCCGAGCCCGACAGGGATGAACCAATCTCTTCCGAGCCCGACAGGGATGAACCAATCTCTTCCGAGCCCGACAGGGATGAACCAATCTCTTCCGAGACCGACAGGGATGAACCAATCTCTTCCGAGCCCGACAGGGATGAACCAATCTCTTCCGAGCCCGACAGGGATGAACCAATCTCTTCCGAGACCGACAGGGATGAACCAATCTCTTCCGAGCCCGACGCCGATGAACCAATCTCTTCCGAGCCCGACAGGGATGAACCAATCTCTTCCGAGCCCGACAGGGATGAACCAATCTCTTCCGAGCCCGACAGGGATGAACCAATCTCTTCCGAGACCGACAGGGATGAACCAATCTCTTCCGAGACCGACAGGGATGAACCAATCTCTTCCGAGACCGACAGGGATGAACCAATCTCTTCCGAGACCGACGGCGATGAACCAATCGAGACCGACGGCGATGAACCAATCGAGACCGACAGCGATGAACCAATCTCTTCCGAGACCGACAGGGATGAACCAATCTCTTCCGAGACCGACAGGGATGAACCAATCTCTTCCGAGACCGACAGGGATGAACCAATCTCTTCCGAGACCGACAGGGATGAACCAATCTCTTCTGAGACCGACGGCGATGAACCAATCTCTTCTGAGACCGACGGCGATGAACCAATCTCTTCTTAGACCGACAGGGATGAACCAATCTCTTCCGAGACCGACAGGGATGAACCAATCTCTTCCGAGACCGACAGGGATGAACCAATCTCTTCCGAGACCGACAGGGATGAACCAATCTCTTCCGAGACCGACAGGGATGAACCAATCTCTTCCGAGACCGACAGGGATGAACCAATCTCTTCCGAGACCGACAGGGATGAACCAATCTCTTCCGAGACCGACAGGTATGAACCAATCTCTTCCGAGACCGACAGGTATGAACCAATCTCTTCCGAGACCGACAGGGATGAACCAATCTCTTCCGAGACCGACAGGGATGAACCAATCTCTTCCGAGACCGACAGGGATGAACCAATCTCTTCCGAGACCGACAGGGATGAACCAATCTCTTCCGAGACCGACAGGGATGAACCAATCTCTTCCGAGACCGACAGGGATGAACCAATCTCTTCCGAGACCGACAGGGATGAACCAATCTCTTCCGAGACCGACAGGGATGAACCAATCTCTTCCGAGACCGACAGGGATGAACCAATCTCTTCCGAGACCGACAGGGATGAACCAATCTCTTCCGAGACCGACGGCGATGAACCAATCGAGACCGACAGCGATGAACCAATCTCTTCTGAGACCGACGGCGATGAACCAATCTCTTCTGAGACCGACAGGGATGAACCAATCTCTTCTGAGACCGACAGGGATGAACCAATCTCTTCTGAGACCGACAGGGATGAACCAATCTCTTCTGAGACCGACAGGGATGAACCAATCTCTTCTGAGACCGACAGGGATGAACCAATCTCTTCTGAGACCGACAGGGATGAACCAATCTCTTCTGAGACCGACAGGGATGAACCAATCTCTTCTGAGACCGACAGGGATGAACCAATCTCTTCTGAGACCGACAGGGATGAACCAATCTCTTCTGAGACCGACAGGGATGAACCAATCTCTTCTGAGACCGACAGG
This sequence comes from Oncorhynchus mykiss, assembly GCF_013265735.2. Lineage (NCBI taxonomy): Eukaryota > Metazoa > Chordata > Actinopteri > Salmoniformes > Salmonidae > Oncorhynchus > Oncorhynchus mykiss. The sequence continues at coordinate 97,321,778 of NC_048569.1, read as the reverse complement.
GATGAACCAATCTCTTCTGAGACCGACAGGGATGAACCAATCTCTTCTGAGACCGACAGGGATGAACCAATCTCTTCTGAGACCGACAGGGATGAACCAATCTCTTCTGAGACCGACAGGGATGAACCAATCTCTTCTGAGACCGACAGGGATGAACCAATCTCTTCTGAGACCGACAGGGATGAACCAATCTCTTCTGAGACCGACAGGGATGAACCAATCTCTCCTGAGACCGACAAGGATGAACCAATCTCTCCTGAGACCGACAGGGATGAACCAATCTCTTCTGAGACCGACAGGGATGAACCAATCTCTTCCGAGACCGACAGTAAGGCACCAAATTAAAACAGGCTGGTGTTTTCACTACACTACTTTAATCTCTGCTCCGTCAAAGTCTGAATGGCGAAAACCTGCTAAAATTGCTTCTAAATGAAGTCTAACACAGAAATCATGATTTAGACAAGTCAAACTAGAAGGCAATCAAACCCTTAATACAACGATTATCCTTATTTAAAAGAAAGCAGATAATCTCCTCCTTGGATTTAGTCTCCTTAAAGAGGATCCTTTGACTAATTGCTCTTGTTAATCAAGCTTTAGGTTTAATTGTTGACAAGAGATCCACTTGGATGACTTAAGAGTGTAAAAAAAAAAAATCCCATCTCAAAACAAAATCTCTCCCCAATCTAGGAGCTGCTAGGATAGATAACATCTTGAAAAGAAATGAGAGCTGATTAAAAGGCATCCTAAGATTTTATGTTTGTGTCCCAAAATGGCACCCCGTTCCCTATAGATGACCTGGAGCCCCTTGTGATCAGTATTGCACTTCCTAGAGAATAGGATGTTATGGAGGATACCTAGGGGGTTTCGGAGTTCACTGATAGACAGACTGCTGAATAGGATGTTATTTGGGATACCTAGGGGGTTTCGGGGTTCACTGATAGACAGACTGCTGAATAGGATGTTATTTAAGATACCTAGGGGGTTACGGGGTTCACTGATAGACAGACTGCTGAATAGGATGTTAATTGGGATACCTAGGGGGTTTCGGGGTTCACTGATAGACAGACTGCTGCATGTAATAATGTGGTTGAGAGAGCATCTAGTGTTTTATTAACTGTAGTCCCTTTGAGAGGAATAAAAAGGGCTTTATAATTCTCCTTCATAGTTTGGAGGAGCCGTGATAATGTACTACTGTGGTTGTTGAACTTGAGATGTGAGGGAGTATAGACTCTGCTTTAAAAAAAAAAGGGGGAACAGAAGACAATGTTTCGTATTTTAAAGCATGGCAGTAGGACTGTATTACAATGTGGAAGTACAGTGAGATTGGCCAAGACAGTCATTTATTCCTCTATCAAATCTATATCAATCATCTTGGCTTTTACAAATATTTATAATAGAAATACGATCATTTTTATTTTATTTTTTTTTCAATAGAAAAAAAAAAGAGAAGTTATCAAAAGTACCAGTGGCTGGGTTAACTATTGTGTTTGTTTACTGTGTTTGTTTACTGTGTATGTTTACTGTGTTTATGCACTGTGTTTGTTTACTGTGTTTATGCACTGTGTTTGTTTACTGTGTTTGTTTACTGTGTTTGTTTACTGTGTTTATGCACTGTGTTTGTTTACTGTGTTTATGCACTGTGTTTGTTTACTGTGTTTATGCACTGTGTATGTTTACTGTGTTTATGCACTGTGTTTATGCACTGTGTTTGTTTATTGTGTTTATGCACTGTGTTTATGCACTGTGTATGTTTACTGTGTTTATGCACTGTGTTTATGCACTGTGTTTGTTTACTGTGTTTGTTTACTGTGTTTGTTTACTGTGTTTGTTTACTGTGTTTATGCACTGTGTTTATGCACTGTGTATGTTTACTGTGTTTATGCACTGTGTTTGTTTACTGTGTTTATGCACTGTGTATGTTTACTGTGTTTATGCACTGTGTTTGTTTACTGTGTTTATGCACTGTGTATGTTTACTGTGTTTATGCACTGTGTTTGTTTACTGTGTTTGTTTACTGTGTTTGTTTACTGTGTTTATGCACTGTGTTTATGCACTGTGTATGTTTACTGTGTTTATGCACTGTGTTTGTTTACTGTGTTTATGCACTGTGTATGTTTACTGTGTTTATGCACTGTGTTTGTTTACTGTGTTTATGCACTGTGTATGTTTACTGTGTTTATGCACTGTGTTTGTTTACTGTGTTTATGCACTGTGTATGTTTACTGTGTTTATGCACTGTGTTTGTTTACTGTGTTTATGCACTGTGTATGTTTACTGTGTTTATGCACTGTGTTTATGCACTGTGTTTGTTTACTGTGTTTATGCACTGTGTTTATGCACTGTGTATGTTTACTGTGTTTATGCACTGTGTTTGTTTACTGTGTTTATGCACTGTGTATGTTTACTGTGTTTATGCACTGTGTTTGTTTACTGTGTTTATGCACTGTGTTTGTTTACTGTGTTTATGCACTGTGTATGTTTACTGTGTTTATGCACTGTGTTTATGCACTGTGTTTGTTTATTGTGTTTATGCACTGTGTTTATGCACTGTGTATGTTTACTGTGTTTATGCACTGTGTTTATGCACTGTGTTTGTTTACGGTGTTTGTTTACTGTGTTTGTTTACTGTGTTTGTTTACTGTGTTTATGCACTGTGTTTATGCACTGTGTATGTTTACTGTGTTTATGCACTGTGTTTGTTTACTGTGTTTATGCACTGTGTATGTTTACTGTGTTTATGCACTGTGTTTGTTTACTGTGTTTATGCACTGTGTATGTTTACTGTGTTTATGCACTGTGTTTATGCACTGTGTTTGTTTACTGTGTTTATGCACTGTGTTTATGCACTGTGTATGTTTACTGTGTTTATGCACTGTGTTTGTTTACTGTGTTTATGCACTGTGTATGTTTACTGTGTTTATGCACTGTGTTTGTTTACTGTGTTTATGCACTGTGTTTGTTTACTGTGTTTATGCACTGTGTATGTTTACTGTGTTTATGCACTGTGTTTATGCACTGTGTTTGTTTATTGTGTTTATGCACTGTGTTTATGCACTGTGTATGTTTACTGTGTTTATGCACTGTGTTTATGCACTGTGTTTGTTTACTGTGTTTGTTTACTGTGTTTGTTTACTGTGTTTATGCACTGTGTTTATGCACTGTGTATGTTTACTGTGTTTATGCACTGTGTTTGTTTACTGTGTTTATGCACTGTGTATGTTTACTGTGTTTATGCACTGTGTTTGTTTACTGTGTTTATGCACTGTGTATGTTTACTGTGTTTATGCACTGTGTTTATGCACTGTGTTTGTTTGTTTACTGTGTTTATGCACTGTGTTTATGCACTGTGTATGTTTACTGTGTTTATGCACTGTGTTTGTTTACTGTGTTTATGCACTGTGTATGTTTACTGTGTTTATGCACTGTGTTTGTTTACTGTGTTTATGCACTGTGTTTGTTTACTGTGTTTATGCACTGTGTATGTTTACTGTGTTTATGCACTGTGTTTATGCACTGTGTTTGTTTATTGTGTTTATGCACTGTGTTTATGCACTGTGTATGTTTACTGTGTTTATGCACTGTGTTTATGCACTGTGTTTGTTTACTGTGTTTGTTTACTGTGTTTGTTTACTGTGTTTGTTTACTGTGTTTATGCACTGTGTTTATGCACTGTGTATGTTTACTGTGTTTATGCACTGTGTTTATGCACTGTGTTTGTTTACTGTGTTTGTTTACTGTGTTTGTTTACTGTGTTTATGCACTGTGTATGTTTACTGTGTTTGTTTACTGTGTTTGTTTACTGTGTTTATGCACTGTGTATGTTTACTGTGTTTGTTTACTGTGTTTATGCACTGTGTATGTTTACTGTGTTTGTTTACTGTGTTTGTTTACTGTGTTTATTTACTGTGTTTATGCACTGTGTATGTTTACTGTGTTTGTTTACTGTGTTTGTTTACTGTGTTTGTTTACTGTGTTTATGCACTGTGTATGTTTACTGTGTTTGTTTACTGTGTTTATGCACTGTGTTTATGCACTGTGTTTATGCACTGTGTATGTTTACTGTGTTTATGCACTGTGTTTATGCACTGTGTTTGTTTACTGTGTTTGTTTACTGTGTTTGTTTACTGTGTTTATGCACTGTGTATGTTTACTGTGTTTGTTTACTGTGTTTGTTTACTGTGTTTATGCACTGTGTATGTTTACTGTGTTTGTTTACTGTGTTTATGCACTGTGTATGTTTACTGTGTTTGTTTACTGTGTTTGTTTACTGTGTTTATTTACTGTGTTTATGCACTGTGTTTGTTTACTGTGTTTGTTTACTGTGTTTGTTTACTGTGTTTGTTTACTGTGTTTATGCACTGTGTATGTTTACTGTGTTTGTTTACTGTGTTTGTTTACTGTGTTTATGCACTGTGTATGTTTACTGTGTTTGTTTACTGTGTTTATGCACTGTGTATGTTTACTGTGTTTGTTTACTGTGTTTGTTTACTGTGTTTATTTACTGTGTTTATGCACTGTGTATGTTTACTGTGTTTGTTTACTGTGTTTATGCACTGTGTATGTTTACTGTGTTTGTTTACTGTGTTTATGCACTGTGTTTGTTTATTGTGTTTATGCACTGTGTTTATACACTGTGTATGTTTACTGTGTATGTTTACTGTGTTTATGCACTGTGTTTGTTTACTGTGTTTATGCACTGTGTATGTTTACTGTGTTTATGCACTGTGTATGTTTACTGTGTTTGTTTACTGTGTTTATGCACTGTGTTTATGCACTGTGTATGTTTACTGTGTTTGTTTACTGTGTTTATGCACTGTGTTTATGCACTGTGTTTATGCACTGTGTTTGTTTACTGTGTTTATGCACTGTGTTTATGCACTGTGTTCATGCACTGTGTTTATGCACTGTGTTTGTTTACTGTGTATGTTTACTGTGTTTATGCACTGTGTTTGTTTACTGTGTTTATGCACTGTGTATGTTTACTGTGTTTGTTTACTGTGTTTATGCACTGTGTTTATGCACTGTGTATGTTTACTGTGTTTGTTTACTGTGTTTATGCACTGTGTTTGTTTACTGTGTTTATGCACTGTGTATGTTTACTGTGTTTATGCACTGTGTTTATGCACTGTGTTTATGCACTGTGTTTGTTTACTGTGTTTGTTTACTGTGTATGTTTACTGTGTTTATGCACTGTGTTTGTTTACTGTGTTTATGCACTGTGTATGTTTACTGTGTTTGTTTACTGTGTTTATGCACTGTGTTTATGCACTGTGTATGTTTACTGTGTTTGTTTACTGTGTTTATGCACTGTGTTTGTTTACTGTGTTTATGCACTGTGTATGTTTACTGTGTTTATGCACTGTGTTTGTTTACTGTGTTTATGCACTGTGTATGTTTACTATGTTTGTTTACTGTGTTTATGCACTGTGTTTGTTTATTGTGTTTATGCACTGTGTTTATGCACTGTGTATGTTTACTGTGTTTATGCACTGTGTTTGTTTACTGTGTTTATGCACTGTGTATGTTTACTGTGTTTGTTTACTGTGTTTGTTTACTGTGTTTATGCACTGTGTATGTTTACTGTGTTTGATTACTGTGTTTATGCACTGTGTTTGTTTATTGTGTTTATGCACTGTGTTTATACACTGTGTATGTTTACTGTGTTTGTTTACTGTGTTTATGCACTGTGTTTGTTTACTGTGTTTATGCACTGTGTATGTTTACTGTGTTTATGCACTGTGTATGTTTACGGTGTTTGTTTACTGTGTTTATGCACTGTGTTTATGCACTGTGTATGTTTACTGTGTTTGTTTACTGTGTTTGTTTACTGTGTTTATGCACTGTGTTTATGCACTGTGTTTGTTTATTGTGTTTATGCACTGTGTTTATGCACTGTGTATGTTTACTGTGTTTGTTTACTGTGTTTATGCACTGTGTTTATGCACTGTGTATGTTTACTGTGTTTGTTTACTGTGTATGTTTACTGTGTTTATGCACTGTGTATGTTTACTGTGTTTGTTTACTGTGTATGTTTACTGTGTTTATTCACTGTGTTTATGCACTGTGTATGTTTACTGTGTTTGTTCACTGTGTTCGTTTACTGTGTTTATGCACTGTGTATGTTTACTGTGTTTGTTTACTGTGTTTATGCACTGTGTTTATGCACTGTGTTTGTTTACTGTGTTTGTTTACTGTGTTTGTTTACTGTGTTTATGCACTGTGTTTGTTTACTGTGTTTATGCACTGTGTTTGTTTACTGTGTTTATGCACTGTGTTTGTTTACTGTGTTTGTTTACTGTGTTTGTTTACTGCGTTTATGCACTGTGTTTGTTTACTGTGTTTATGCACTGTGTATGTTTACTGTGTTTATGCACTGTGTTTATGCACTGTGTTTGTTTACTGTGTTTATGCACTGTGTATGTTTACTGTGTTTGTTTACTGTGTTTATGCACTGTGTTTATGCACTGTGTATGTTTACTGTGTTTATGCACTGTGTTTATGCACTGTGTTTATGCACTGTGTTTATGCACTGCGTTTGTTTACTGCGTTTGTTTACTGCGTTTGTTTACTTGCGTATGTTTACTGTGTTTATGCACTGTGTTTGTTTACTGTTTGTTTACAAAAGTCAATGATAATGTTGATACTTGATAGAAAATCTGGTTTACAATATTAAATAAGACAATGTTGTGTTTATTTACCAAAATACATATGGGGTCATGGCATTAACATAATTGACTTTTATATGTTTGTTATTAATACTGTATAGAAGTTGTGCCTTGATTCAAGGTTCAGCAGTACAAACTGTTATAGCAGCCGATGCAGCCTGGACAAAAAGAAACCAAGCTAGAGACTGACTGGTACGGCAACAGGATGGCTGGAGCCCCCAGACAGAGAGAGAGCTGGGAAGGAATATGCAACAGAGCTCGACTAAGTCCCAAATACCACCCTATCAACCTGTGCCCCAGGTCAAAACTAGTGCACTATGTAGGATATAGGGTGCCATTTGGGACTAAAACCCTTGTGTAACGTCAAGCTAAATAAAAAAAATAGGTAATCAGATTATCAGCACCGTGCTATCATTAAAGTCAGTAGCATCCTCCCTTAAAGCCATCTTTAATCCTGTTAGGATTTCACCTATTCCTGCTACTGTGGGCCCAGCTTGTATTAAAATAAATGTGTCTCAGAGTATAAACTGACAGGCTGGAAAACATTTTGAGAGACAGAGACAGAGAGAGAGACAGAGACAGAGACAGAGAGAGAGACAGAGACAGAGACAGAGACAGAGACAGAGACAGAGACAGAGAGAGAGAGACAGAGAGAGAGACAGAGAGAGAGACAGAGAGAGACAGAGAGAGACAGAGAGAGAGACAGAGACAGAGAGAGACAGAGAGAGAGACAGAGAGAGAGACAGAGAGAGAGACAGAGAGAGAGACAGAGAGAGAGACAGAGAGAGAGACAGAGAGAGAGACAGAGAGAGACAGAGAGAGAGACAGAGACAGAGACAGAGACAGAGAGAGAGAGAGAGAGAGAGAGAGAGAGAGAGACAGAGAGAGACAGAGAGAGACAGAGAGAGAGAGGTCATAGCCAGCGTAGAAGTGCTCAGAGGATGGTAACTATTCTCTAAATAGTACACAACTTTTGAGCAGGACACATTGGGATCCTACGATATCAAAAAGACATCCTCAATGGCAAGAAACAGGAAACAGGAAACGTTTGGATTTAGAGGTAGAGCAGGCAGTGGTCAGACTCAAGGGTGTGGAAGTGTTAGGACAACACAGACCATCTGCCGATGGTGTACGCTAACCAAGGTGGCCAGGTGCACGGTGTTTCCTCCGGCGGTGAGGCTTGGTTGGGTTGTGTATCGGAGGACGCATGACTTTCAACCTTCGTCTCTCCCGAGCCCGTACTGGAGTTGTAGCGATGAGACAAGATAGTAGCTACTACAACAACTGGATACCACGAAATTGGGGAGAAAAAGGGGTAGTAACAGCTCAAATAATCAAAGAGAAATTACAGTCCATCATTACGTCAAGATATGAAGATCAGTCAATCTGTAAATTTGCAGTCGCAAAAACCATCCAGATCTATGATGAAACTGTCTTTCATGAGGACCGCCACAGGACAGGAAGACCTAGAGTTACCTCTGCTGCAGAGGATCAGTTCATTAGAGTTACCTGTCTCTCATGAGGACCACCACAGGAAAGGAAGACCCAGAGTTACCTCTGCTGCAGAGGATAAGATCACTAGAGTTACCAGACTCAGAAATTGCTGCCCAAATACATGCTTCACAGAGTTCAAGTAACAGACACATCCTAACATCAGCTGTTCAGAGGAGACTGTGTGAATCAGGCCTTCATGGTCGAATTGCTGTAAAGAAACCACTACTGAAGGACACCAATAATAAGAAGAGACATGATTTGGTCAAGAAACACATTAGACCGGTGGAAATCTGTCCTTTAGTCTGATGAGTCAAAATTTGAGTTCCAACCGCCGTGTCTTTGTGAGATGCAGAGTAGGTGAACTGAAGTAGTATGTTGTCCTAGCAGCATACGACAACAGTAAAGACATAGTATTCTGCTGGGACAACAGTAAAGTCATGTAGAGAAAACAGACTAGTGGATCTGTAGAGAGAACGAGGTGACGGAGACAGACTAGTGGATCTGTAGAGAGAACGAGGTGATGGAGACAGATTGGTGGAGCTGTAGAGAGAACGAGGTGATGGAGACAGACTGGTGGATCTGTAGAGCGAACGAGGTGATGGAGACAGACTGGTGGAGCTGTAGAGAGAACGAGGTGACGGAGACAGACTGGTGGAGCTGTAGAGAGAACGAGGTGACGGAGACAGACTGGTGGAGCTGTAGAGAGAACGAGGTGACGGAGACAGACTGGTGGAGCTGTAGAGAGAACGAGGTGACGGAGACAGACTGGTGGATCTGTAGAGAGAACGAGGTGACGGAGACAGACTGGTGGAGCTGTAGAGAGAACGAGGTGATGAGACAGACAGACTGGTGGATCTGTAGAGAGAACGAGGTGACGGAGACAGACTGGTGGATCTGTAGAGCGAACAAGGTGACGGAGACAGACTGGTGGAGCTGTAGAGAGAACGAGGTGACGGAGACAGACTGGTGGATCTGTAGAGAGAACGAGGTGACGGAGACAGACTAGTGGATCTGTAGAGAGAACGAGGTGATGGAGACAGACTGGTGGATCTGTAGAGAGAACGAGGTGACGGAGACAGACTGGTGGATCTGTAGAGAGAACGAGGTGACGGAGACAGACTAGTGGATCTGTAGAGAGAACGAGGTGACGGAGACAGACTGGTGGATCTGTAGAGAGAACGAGGTGACGGAGACAGACTGGTGGAGCTGTAGAGAGAACGACGGGCCCGTTGCCCCGTCGGGGCAGAGTTTGCTTATTTTAGACCATTCCATTGGTCCTTAAATGAAAATGTCCAGCGATCCCGTAGCACGCAAAACAAACTGCAACAAAATCACATCTGACAGAAACCAAAAAGGAGAGTATGAACTAATAATGATGAAATGAAGTCCCATATTCTGCACCCCTGTCTGTTTATGATGTTTCTGCACGTAACAATGGGGACATTTTAATAAAGGGAGACACTGTTTTCTTGACGACATTTTTTTTGTTGCTACGACAACCAATAAACAATAAAAACCCGAAGGGCAGGATCAACTGAAAGATCTGGGACTAGGACATGGTATAATGTCAACACTCACATCCTGGGGTTGGTGGGATGGACACACTGAAAGATCTGGGACTAGGACATGGTATAATGTCAACACTCACATCCTGGGGTTGGTGGGATGGACACACTGAAAGATCTGGGACAAAGACATGGTATAATGTCAACACTCACATCCTGGGGTTGGTGGATGGACACACTGAAAGATCTGGGACATGGTATAATGTCAACACTCACATCCTGGGGTTGGTGGATGGACACAATGAAAGATCTGGGACAAGGACATGGTATAATGTCAACACTCACATCCTGGGGTTGGTGGATGGACACAATGAAAGATCTGGGACAAGGACATGGTATAATGTCAACACTCACATCCTGGGGTTGGTGGATGGACACAATGAAAGATCTGGGACATGGTATAATGTCAACACTCACATCCTGGGGTTGGTGGATGGACACACTGAAAGATCTGGGACATGGTATAATGTCAACACTCACATCCTGGGGTTGGTGGATGGACACAATGAAAGATCTGGGACAAGGACATGGTATAATGTCAACACTCACATCCTGGGGTTGGTGGATGGACACAATGAAAGATCTGGGACAAGGACATGGTATAATGTCAACACTCACATCCTGGGGTTGGTGGATGGACACAATGAAAGATCTGGGACATGGTATAATGTCAACACTCACATCCTGGGGTTGGTGGATGGACACACTGAAAGATCTGGGACATGGTATAATGTCAACACTCACATCCTGGGGTTGGTGGATGGACACACTGAAAGATCTGGGACATGGTATAATGTCAACACTCACATCCTGGGGTTGGTGGATGGACACACTGAAAGATCTGGGACAAGGACATGGTATAATGTCAACACTCACATCCTGGGGTTGGTGGATGGACACAATGAAAGATCTGGGACAAAGACATGGTATAATGTCAACACTCACATCCTGGGGTTGGTGGATGGACACACTGAAAGATCTGGGACAAGGACATGGTATAATGTCAACACTCACATCCTGGGGTTGGTGGATGGACACACTGAAAGATCTGGGACAAAGACATGGTATAATGTCAACACTCACATCCTGGGGTTGGTAGATGGACACACTGAAAGATCTGGGACATGGTATAATGTCAACACTCACATCCTGGGGTTGGTGGATGGACACACTGAAAGATCTGGGACATGGTATAATGTCAACACTCACATCCTGGGGTTGGTGGATGGACACACTGAAAGATCTGGGACAAGGACATGGTATAATGTCAACACTCACATCCTGGGGTTGGTGGATGGACACACTGAAAGATCTGGGACTAGGACATGGTATAATGTCAACACTCACATCCTGGGGTTGGTGGATGGACACAATGAAAGATCTGGGACATGGACATGGTATAATGTCAACACTCACATTCTGGGGTTGGTGGATGGACACACTGAAAGATCTGGGACAAGGACATGGTATAATGTCAACACTCACATCCTGGGGTTGGTGGATGGACACACTGAAAGATCTGGGACTAGGACATGGTATAACGTCAACACTCACATCCTGGGGTTGGTGGATGGACACACTGAAAGATCTGGGACAAGGACATGGTATAATGTCAACACTCACATCCTGGGGTTGGTGGATGGACACACTTAAAGATCTGGGACTAGGACATGGTATAATGTCAACACTCACATCCTGGGGTTGGTGGATGGACACACTGAAAGATCTGGGACAAGGACATGGTATAATGTCAACACTCACATCCTGGGGTTGGTGGATGGACACAATGAAAGATCTGGGACAAGGACATGGTATAATGTCAACACTCACATCCTGGGGTTGGTGGATGGACACACTGAAAGATCTGGGACAAGGACATGGTATAATGTCAACACTCACATCCTGGGGTTGGTGGATGGACACAATGAAAGATCTGGGACAAGGACATGGTATAATGTCAACACTCACATCCTGGGGTTGGCGGATGGACACACTGAAAGATCTGGGACTAGGACATGGTATAATGTCAACACTCACATCCTGGGGTTGGTGGATGGACACACTGAAAGATCTGGGACAAGGACATGGTATAATGTCAACACTCACATCCTGGGGTTGGTGGATGGACACAATGAAAGATCTGGGACAAGGACATGGTATAATGTCAACACTCACATCCTGGGGTTGGTGGATGGACACACTGAAAGATCTGGGACATGGTATAATGTCAACACTCACATCCTGGGGTTGGTGGATGGACACACTGAAAGATCTGGGACAAGGACATGGTATAATGTCAACACTCACATCCTGGGGTTGGTGGATGGACACACTGAAAGATCTGGGACAAGGACATGGTATAATGTCAACACTCACATCCTGGGGTTGGTGGATGGACACAATGAAAGATCTGGGACATGGACATGGTATAATGTCAACACTCACATTCTGGGGTTGGTGGATGGACACACTGAAAGATCTGGGACAAGGACATGGTATAATGTCAACACTCACATCCTGGGGTTGGTGGATGGACACACTGAAAGATCTGGGACTAGGACATGGTATAACGTCAACACTCACATCCTGGGGTTGGTGGATGGACACACTGAAAGATCTGGGACAAGGACATGGTATAATGTCAACACTCACATCCTGGGGTTGGTGGATGGACACACTGAAAGATCTGGGACTAGGACATGGTATAATGTCAACACTCACATCCTGGGGTTGGTGGATGGACACACTGAAAGATCTGGGACAAGGACATGGTATAATGTCAACACTCACATCCTGGGGTTGGTGGATGGACACAATGAAAGATCTGGGACAAGGACATGGTATAATGTCAACACTCACATCCTGGGGTTGGTGGATGGACACACTGAAAGATCTGGGACAAGGACATGGTATAATGTCAACACTCACATCCTGGGGTTGGTGGATGGACACAATGAAAGATCTGGGACAAGGACATGGTATAATGTCAACACTCACATCCTGGGGTTGGCGGATGGACACACTGAAAGATCTGGGACTAGGACATGGTATAATGTCAACACTCACATCCTGGGGTTGGTGGATGGACACACTGAAAGATCTGGGACAAGGACATGGTATAATGTCAACACTCACATCCTGGGGTTGGTGGATGGACACAATGAAAGATCTGGGACAAGGACATGGTATAATGTCAACACTCACATCCTGGGGTTGGTGGATGGACACAATGAAAGATCTGGGACAAGGACATGGTATAATGTCAACACTCACATCCTGGGGTTGGTGGATGGACACAATGAAAGATCTGGGACAAGGACATGGTATAATGTCAACACTCACATCCTGGGGTTGGTGGATGGACACACTGAAAGATCTGGGACAAGGACATGGTATAATGTCAACACTCACATCCTGGGGTTGGTGGATGGACACGATGAAAGATCTGGGACAAGGACATGGTATAATGTCAACACTCACATCCTGGGGTTGGTGGATTGACACAATGAAAGATCTGGGACAAGGACATGGTATAATGTCAACACTCACATCCTGGGGTTGGTGGATGGACACAATGAAAGATCTGGGACAAGGACATGGTATAATGTCAACACTCACATCCTGGGGTTGGTGGATGGACACACTGAAAGATCTGGGACAAGGACATGGTATAATGTCAACACTCACATCCTGGGGTTGGTGGATGGACACAATGAAAGATCTGGGACAAGGACATGGTATAATGTCAACACTCACATCCTGGGGTTGGTGGATGGACACACTGAAAGATCTGGGACAAGGACATGGTATAATGTCAACACTCACATCCTGGGGTTGGTGGATGGACACACTGAAAGATCTGGGACAAGGACATGGTATAATGTCAACACTCACATCCTGGGGTTGGTGGATGGACACAATGAAAGATCTGGGACAAGGACATGGTATAATGTCAACACTCACATCCTGGGGTTGGTGGATGGACACACTGAAAGACCTGGGACATGGTATAATGTCAACACTCACATCCTGGGGTTGGTGGATGGACACAATGAAAGATCTGGGACAAGGACATGGTATAATGTCAACACTCACATCCTGGGGTTGGTGGATGGACACACTGAAAGATCTGGGACAAAGACATGGTATAATGTCAACACTCACATCCTGGGGTTGGTGGATGGACACACTGAAAGATCTGGGACAAGGACATGGTATAATGTCAACACTCACATCCTGGGGTTGGTGGATGGACACACTGAACGATCTGGGACAAGGACATGGTATAATGTCAACACTCACATCCTGGGGTTGTTGAAATGTGAGCATGATCAAGTCAATAACATCTGAGAAGTTGTGTAGTGTATGCCCAGTATAAGGATGCCAAACAGATGGGGAACACAGATTAGGAACGATTGTGTTGACAGTTGGAGAACAAAATATGTTCTACTATAGTAAACAGTGATCAAACATCAGGGAAACCTCTAGGGTACATTTGAGGGTATAAGAAAACAGGTTATTCTAAATTAAAATCATAACAAGAGGAAAATCCTGTTTTTCCAACAGATAACCCCGCGGTCCAATACCTTCAGGCTAAGTTAAAACCTTCTCCTGTGACCCTCCAGTCGTCTTCTAATAGGGCTGTATATCCACGGGGATCCAGTCTACCGCTGACATCAATGAATGAAACACACGGAAGTCCCAGTTTTCCTACCTCGTCTCTGAATCCGACCTCTCGTGTGAAGCCTGAAGCTGTCATGTTCATTTAAAGAAATATGTCATTCCCTCTCTACCATATCAAGACGATATCCTCCATGAACGTTCTTAAAACACTAGGCTACTTGGCCCAACGTTCTAGGCTACTTGGCCCAACGTTCTAGGCTACTTGGCCCAACGTTCTAGGCTACTTGGCTCAACGTTCTAGGCTACTTGGCCCAACGTTCTAGGCTACTTGGCCCAACGTTCTAGGCTACTTGGCCCAACGTTCTAGGCTACTTGGCCCAACGTTCTAAACTACTTGGCCCAACGTTCTAGGCTACTTGGCCCAACGTTCTAGGCTACTTGGCCCAAAGTTCTAGGCTACTTGGCCCAACGTTCTAGGCTACTTGGCCCAAAGTTCTAGGCTACTTGGCCCAACGTTCTAGGCTACTTGGCCCAACGTTCTTAAAACACTAGGCTACTTGGCCCAAAGTTCTAGGCTACTTGGCCCAACGTTCTAGGCTACTTGGCCCAACGTTCTAGGCTACTTGGCCCAACGTTCTTAAAATACTAGGCTACTTGGCCCAACGTTCTAGGCTACTTGGCCCAACGTTCTAGGCTACTTGGCACAACGTTCTTAAAACACTAGGCTACTTGTTTGAATCTGCCAGTTTATTGTCTGTCCAGTATCCAGACGACCCGTACACAGAGATCATCTCTTTCAGTAACGCGTTAGGCCCGGCAGCGAAACGAAACGAGAGGCTGAACTAAAGGCTGTATTTGAAGCACCACGCCCTTCTGTCCAGTTTCCCTTGACGTTGCGACGACAATCAGGCTGATTTTAACCATCCCTGTAACTGTCGCTCCCGCGGAGAGATGGTTTTCTATACTAAAACTCGTAAAGAACTACCTGAGAAGCATCAGGCTCTCTCTCATGGGTCTGATATGAGCTACGGAACACCTGAGGAAGCGCCACTCATCCCACTGGCAACGTCGTAGCCTTGACAACAGCATTTGTTCACCCATATCCCCTTAGTTTCAATCAGTTACATTTTTCTCTTTAAAAGGCCTGAGGCACTTCTTTCAGTCACATTCCTGAAGCACAAGAAACACACACACACACACACACACACACACACACACCACACAAAAAAAGGTTTCTGAAGGACCTTCTGGAGAGTTACTGTCAAAATAATGTATACTTCTTTTTATGACACTGATGACAGGCACATGGGGCCCCAGAGCTCGTGCCCCCCCCCCCCTTTGGGGTGCGTCCGGAAACACCAGTGACAGACACACACACAGGTAGCACACACACTAATTACAGTTCTGAAGATGAACAAAAGATGCCAAATATTTTTTTGCAGTTGTAAAATCCAAAACACTGAACACACGCTGTATAGCTCCAGACTCCCACATATTTCCTTCTAGTAAGTTGTAATGTCTGAGCTCTGATTCAGCAACATAGGGGTCAGTAATATAGGAGAGAGAGAGAGAGAGAGAGAGAATGGCACTACTTCTGTCTGTGTATCTAGTAAGGCCAACAGTCTAGTCTACAGGGACAAAGCCGACAGTCTAGTCTACAGGGACAAGGCCGACAGTCTAGTCTACAGGGACAAGGTCAACAGTCTAGTAAGGCCGACAGTCTAGTCTACAGAGACAAGGCCAACAGTCTAGTCTACAGGGACAAGGCCAACAGTCTAGTCTACAGAGACAAGGCCAACAGTCTAGTCTACAGGGACAAGGCCAACAGTCTAGTCTACAGAGACAAGGCCAAAAGTCTAGTCTACAGGGACAAGGCCAACAGTCTAGTCTATAGAGACAGGGCCAACAGTCTAGTCTACAGAGACAAGGCCAACAGTCTAGTCTACAGAGACAAGGCCAACAGTCTAGTCTACAGAGACAAGGCCAACAGTCTAGTCTACAGGGACAAGGCCAACAGTCTAGTCTATAGAGACAGGGCCAACAGTCTAGTCTACAGAGACAAGGCCAACAGTCTAGTCTACAGAGACAAGGCCAACAGTCTAGTCTACAGGGACAAGGCCAACAGTCTAGTCTATAGAGACAGGGCCAACAGCAACAGTCTAGTCTACAGGGACAAGGCCAACAGTCTAGTCTACAGGGACAAGGCCAACAGTCTAGTCTACAGAGACAAGGCCAACAGTCTAGTAAGGCCAACAGTCTAGTCTACAGAGACAAGGCCAACAGTCTAGTCTACAGGGACAAGGCCAACAGTCTAGTCTACAGGGACAAGGCCAACAGTCTAGTCTACAGGGACAAGGCCAACAGTCTAGTCTACAGGGACAAGGCCAACAGTCTAGTCTACAGGGACAAGGCCAACAGTCTAGTCTACAGGGACAAGGCCAACAGTCTAGTCTACAGGGACAAGGCCAACAGTCTAGTCTACAGGGACAAGGCCAACAGTCTAGTCTACAGGGACAAGGCCAACAGTCTAGTCTACAGGGACAAGGCCAACAGTCTAGTCTACAGGGACAAGGCCAACAGTCTAGTCTACAGAGACAAGGCCAACAGTCTAGTCTACAGAGACAAGGCCAACAGTCTAGTCTACAGAGACAAGGCCAACAGTCTAGTCTACAGAGACAAGGCCAACAGTCTAGTCTACAGGGACAAGGCCAACAGTCTAGTCTATAGAGACAGGGCCAACAGTCTAGTCTACAGAGACAGGGCCAACAGTCGAGTCTACAGAGACAAGGCCAACAGTCTAGTCTACAGGGACAAGGCCAACAGTCTAGTCTATAGAGACAGGGCCAACAACAACAGTCTAGTCTACAGGGACAAGGCCAACAGTCTAGTCTACAGGGACAAGGCCAACAGTCTAGTCTACAGGGACAAGGCCAACAGTCTAGTCTACAGAGACAAGGCCAACAGTCTAGTCTACAGGGACAAGGCCAACAGTCTAGTCTACAGGGACAAGGCCAACAGTCTAGTCTACAGGGACAAGGCCAACAGTCTAGTCTACAGAGACAAGGCCAACAGTCTAGTCTACAGGGACAAGGCCAACAGTCTAGTCTACAGGGACAAGGCCAACAGTCTAGTCTACAGGGACAAGGCCAACAGTCTAGTCTACAGGGACAAGGCCAACAGTCTAGTCTACAGGGACAAGGCCAACAGTCTAGTCTACAGGGACAATGCCAACAGTCTAGTCTACAGGGACAAGGCCAACAGTCTAGTCTACAGGGACAAGGCCAACAGTCTAGTCTACAGGGACAAGGCCAACAGTCTAGTCTACAGGGACAAGGCCAACAGTCTAGTCTACAGGGACAAGGCCAACAGTCTAGTCTACAGAGACAAGGCCAACAGTCTAGTAAGGCCAACAGTCTAGTCTACAGAGACAAGGCCAACAGTCTAGTCTACAGGGACAAGGCCAACAGTCTAGTCTACAGAGACAAGGCCAACAGTCTAGTAAGGCCAACAGTCTAGTAAGGCCAACAGTCAAGTCTACAGGGACAAGGCCAACAGTCTAGTCTACAGAGACAATGCCAACAGTCTAGTCTACAGGGACAAGGCCAACAGTCTAGTCTACAGAGACAATGCCAACAGTCTAGTCTACAGGGACAAGGCCAACAGTCTAGTCCACAGAGACAAGGCCAACAGTCTAGTCTACAGAGACAAGGCCAACAGTCTAGTCTACAGAGACAAGGCCAACAGTCTAGTAAGGCCAACAGTCTAGTCTACAGAGACAACGCCAACAGTCTAGTCTACAGAGACAAGGCCAACAGTCTAGTAAGGCCAACAGTCTAGTCTACAGAGACAAGGCCAACAGTCTAGTCTACAGAGACAAGGCCAACAGTCTAGTCTACAGGGACAAGGCCAACAGTCTAGTCTACAGAGACAAGGCCAACAGTCTAGTCTACAGGGACAAGGCCAACAGTCTAGTCTACAGAGACAAGGCCAACAGTCTAGTCTACAGGGACAAGGCCAACAGTCTAGTCTACAGGGACAAGGCCAACAGTCTAGTCTACAGAGACAAGGCCAACAGTCTAGTAAGGCCAACAGTCTAGTCTACAGAGACAAGGCCAACAGTCTAGTCTACAGAGACAAGGCCAACAGTCTAGTCTACAGGGACAAGGCCAACAGTCTAGTCTACAGAGACAAGGCCAACAGTCTAGTCTACAGGGACAAGGCCAACAGTCTAGTCTACAGAGACAAGGCCAACAGTCTAGTCTACAGGGACAAGGCCAACAGTCTAGTCTACAGGGACAAGGCCAACAGTCTAGTCTACAGAGACAAGGCCAACAGTCTAGTAAGGCCAACAGTCTAGTCTACAGAGACAAGGCCAACAGTCTAGTCTACAGGGACAAGGCCAACAGTCTAGTCTACAGGGACAAGGCCAACAGTCTAGTCTACAGAGACAAGGCCAACAGTCTAGTCTACAGAGACAAGGCCAACAGTCTAGTCTACAGAGACAAGGCCAACAGTCTAGTCTACAGGGACAAGGCCAACAGTCTAGTCTATAGAGACAGGGCCAACAGTCTAGTCTACAGAGACAAGGCCAACAGTCTAGTCTACAGAGACAAGGCCAACAGTCTAGTCTACAGGGACAAGGCCAACAGTCTAGTCTATAGAGACAGGGCCAACAGCAACAGTCTAGTCTACAGGGACAAGGCCAACAGTCTAGTCTACAGGGACAAGGCCAACAGTCTAGTCTACAGAGACAAGGCCAACAGTCTAGTAAGGCCAACAGTCTAGTCTACAGAGACAAGGCCAACAGTCTAGTCTACAGGGACAAGGCCAACAGTCTAGTCTACAGGGACAAGGCCAACAGTCTAGTCTACAGGGACAAGGCCAACAGTCTAGTCTACAGGGACAAGGCCAACAGTCTAGTCTACAGGGACAAGGCCAACAGTCTAGTCTACAGGGACAAGGCCAACAGTCTAGTCTACAGGGACAAGGCCAACAGTCTAGTCTACAGGGACAAGGCCAACAGTCTAGTCTACAGGGACAAGGCCAACAGTCTAGTCTACAGGGACAAGGCCAACAGTCTAGTCTACAGGGACAAGGCCAACAGTCTAGTCTACAGAGACAAGGCCAACAGTCTAGTCTACAGAGACAAGGCCAACAGTCTAGTCTACAGAGACAAGGCCAACAGTCTAGTCTACAGAGACAAGGCCAACAGTCTAGTCTACAGGGACAAGGCCAACAGTCTAGTCTATAGAGACAGGGCCAACAGTCTAGTCTACAGAGACAGGGCCAACAGTCTAGTCTACAGAGACAAGGCCAACAGTCTAGTCTACAGGGACAAGGCCAACAGTCTAGTCTATAGAGACAGGGCCAACAACAACAGTCTAGTCTACAGGGACAAGGCCAACAGTCTAGTCTACAGGGACAAGGCCAACAGTCTAGTCTACAGGGACAAGGCCAACAGTCTAGTCTACAGAGACAAGGCCAACAGTCTAGTCTACAGGGACAAGGCCAACAGTCTAGTCTACAGGGACAAGGCCAACAGTCTAGTCTACAGGGACAAGGCCAACAGTCTAGTCTACAGAGACAAGGCCAACAGTCTAGTCTACAGGGACAAGGCCAACAGTCTAGTCTACAGGGACAAGGCCAACAGTCTAGTCTACAGGGACAAGGCCAACAGTCTAGTCTACAGGGACAAGGCCAACAGTCTAGTCTACAGGGACAAGGCCAACAGTCTAGTCTACAGGGACAATGCCAACAGTCTAGTCTACAGGGACAAGGCCAACAGTCTAGTCTACAGGGACAAGGCCAACAGTCTAGTCTACAGGGACAAGGCCAACAGTCTAGTCTACAGGGACAAGGCCAACAGTCTAGTCTACAGGGACAAGGCCAACAGTCTAGTCTACAGAGACAAGGCCAACAGTCTAGTAAGGCCAACAGTCTAGTCTACAGAGACAAGGCCAACAGTCTAGTCTACAGGGACAAGGCCAACAGTCTAGTCTACAGAGACAAGGCCAACAGTCTAGTAAGGCCAACAGTCTAGTAAGGCCAACAGTCAAGTCTACAGGGACAAGGCCAACAGTCTAGTCTACAGAGACAATGCCAACAGTCTAGTCTACAGGGACAAGGCCAACAGTCTAGTCTACAGAGACAATGCCAACAGTCTAGTCTACAGGGACAAGGCCAACAGTCTAGTCCACAGAGACAAGGCCAACAGTCTAGTCTACAGAGACAAGGCCAACAGTCTAGTCTACAGAGACAAGGCCAACAGTCTAGTAAGGCCAACAGTCTAGTCTACAGAGACAACGCCAACAGTCTAGTCTACAGAGACAAGGCCAACAGTCTAGTAAGGCCAACAGTCTAGTCTACAGAGACAAGGCCAACAGTCTAGTCTACAGAGACAAGGCCAACAGTCTAGTCTACAGGGACAAGGCCAACAGTCTAGTCTACAGAGACAAGGCCAACAGTCTAGTCTACAGGGACAAGGCCAACAGTCTAGTCTACAGAGACAAGGCCAACAGTCTAGTCTACAGGGACAAGGCCAACAGTCTAGTCTACAGGGACAAGGCCAACAGTCTAGTCTACAGAGACAAGGCCAACAGTCTAGTAAGGCCAACAGTCTAGTCTACAGAGACAAGGCCAACAGTCTAGTCTACAGAGACAAGGCCAACAGTCTAGTCTACAGGGACAAGGCCAACAGTCTAGTCTACAGAGACAAGGCCAACAGTCTAGTCTACAGGGACAAGGCCAACAGTCTAGTCTACAGAGACAAGGCCAACAGTCTAGTCTACAGGGACAAGGCCAACAGTCTAGTCTACAGGGACAAGGCCAACAGTCTAGTCTACAGAGACAAGGCCAACAGTCTAGTAAGGCCAACAGTCTAGTCTACAGAGACAAGGCCAACAGTCTAGTCTACAGGGACAAGGCCAACAGTCTAGTCTACAGGGACAAGGCCAACAGTCTAGTCTACAGGGACAAGGCCAACAGTCTAGTCTACAGGGACAAGGCCAACAGTCTAGTCTACAGGGACAAGGCCAACAGTCTAGTCTACAGGGACAAGGCCAACAGTCTAGTCTACAGAGACAAGGCCAACAGTCTAGTCTACAGGGACAAGGCCAACAGTCTAGTCTACAGGGACAAGGCCAACAGTCTAGTCTACAGGGACAAGGCCAACAGTCTAGTCTACAGGGACAAGGCCAACAGTCTAGTCTACAGGGACAAGGCCAACAGTCTAGTCTACAGGGACAAGGCCAACAGTCTAGTCTACAGAGGCAAGGCCAACAGTCTAGTCTACAGAGACAAGGCCAACAGTCTAGTCTACAGAGACAAGGCCAACAGTCTAGTCTACAGAGACAAGGCCAACAGTCTAGTCTACAGGGACAAGGCCAACAGTCTAGTCTACAGAGACAAGGCCAACAGTCTAGTAAGGCCAACAGTCTAGTCTACAGAGACAAGGCCAACAGTCTAGTCTACAGGGACAAGGCCAACAGTCTAGTCTACAGGGACAAGGCCAACAGTCTAGTCTACAGGGACAAGGCCAACAGTCTAGTCTACAGGGACAAGGCCAACAGTCTAGTCTACAGGGACAAGGCCAACAGTCTAGTCTACAGGGACAAGGCCAACAGTCTAGTCTACAGAGACAAGGCCAACAGTCTAGTCTACAGGGACAAGGCCAACAGTCTAGTAAGGCCAACAGTCTAGTCTACAGAGACAACGCCAACAGTCTAGTCTACAGAGACAAGGCCAACAGTCTAGTAAGGCCAACAGTCTAGTCTACAGAGACAAGGCCAACAGTCTAGTCTACAGAGACAAGGCCAACAGTCTAGTCTACAGGGACAAGGCCAACAGTCTAGTCTACAGAGACAAGGCCAACAGTCTAGTCTACAGGGACAAGGCCAACAGTCTAGTCTACAGAGACAAGGCCAACAGTCTAGTCTACAGGGACAAGGCCAACAGTCTAGTCTACAGGGACAAGGCCAACAGTCTAGTCTACAGGGACAAGACCAACAGTCTAGTCTACAGAGACAAGGCCAACAGTCTAGTCTACAGAGACAAGGCCAACAGTCTAGTCTACAGGGACAAGGCCAACAGTCTAGTCTACAGGGACAAGGCCAACAGTCTAGTCTACAGGGACAAGGCCAACAGTCTAGTCTACAGAGACAAGGCCAACAGTCTAGTAAGGCCAACAGTCTAGTCTACAGAGACAAGGCCAACAGTCTAGTCTACAGGGACAAGGCCAACAGTCTAGTCTACAGGGACAAGGCCAACAGTCTAGTCTACAGGGACAAGGCCAACAGTCTAGTCTACAGGGACAAGGCCAACAGTCTAGTCTACAGGGACAAGGCCAACAGTCTAGTCTACAGGGACAAGGCCAACAGTCTAGTCTACAGGGACAAGGCCAACAGTCTAGTCTACAGGGACAAGGCCAACAGTCTAGTCTACAGAGACAAGGCCAACAGTCTAGTCTACAGGGACAAGGCCAACAGTCTAGTCTACAGGGACAAGGCCAACAGTCTAGTCTACAGGGACAAGGCCAACAGTCTAGTCTACAGGGACAAGGCCAACAGTCTAGTCTACAGGGACAAGGCCAACAGTCTAGTCTACAGGGACAAGGCCAACAGTCTAGTCTACAGAGACAAGGCCAACAGTCTAGTAAGGCCAACAGTCTAGTCTACAGAGACAAGGCCAACAGTCTAGTCTACAGGGACAAGGCCAACAGTCTAGTCTACAGGGACAAGGCCAACAGTCTAGTCTACAGAGACAAGGCCAACAGTCTAGTAAGGCCAACAGTCTAGTAAGGCCAACAGTCTAGTCTACAGGGACAAGGCCAACAGTCTAGTCTACAGAGACAATGCCAACAGTCTAGTCTACAGGGACAAGGCCAACAGTCTAGTCCACAGAGACAAGGCCAACAGTCTAGTCTACAGAGACAAGGCCAACAGTCTAGTCTACAGAGACAAGGCCAACAGTCTAGTAAGGCCAACAGTCTAGTCTACAGAGACAACGCCAACAGTCTAGTCTACAGAGACAAGGCCAACAGTCTAGTAAGGCCAACAGTCTAGTCTACAGAGACAAGGCCAACAGTCTAGTCTACAGAGACAAGGCCAACAGTCTAGTCTACAGGGACAAGGCCAACAGTCTAGTCTACAGGGACAAGGCCAACAGTCTAGTCTACAGAGACAAGGCCAACAGTCTAGTCTACAGGGACAAGGCCAACAGTCTAGTCTACAGGGACAAGACCAACAGTCTAGTCTACAGAGACAAGGCCAACAGTCTAGTAAGGCCAACAGTCTAGTCTACAGAGACAAGGCCAACAGTCTAGTCTACAGGGACAAGGCCAACAGTCTAGTCTACAGGGACAAGGCCAACAGTCTAGTCTACAGAGACAAGGCCAACAGTCTAGTCTACAGGGACAAGGCCAACAGTCTAGTCTACAGGGACAAGGCCAACAGTCTAGTCTACAGGGACAAGGCCAACAGTCTAGTCTACAGGGACAAGGCCAACAGTCTAGTCTACAGAGACAAGGCCAACAGTCTAGTCTACAGAGACAAGGCCAACAGTCTAGTCTACAGAGACAAGGCCGACAGTCTAGTCTACAGAGACAAGGCCGACAGTCTAGTCTACAGGGACAAGGCCGACAGTCTAGTCTACAGGGACAAGGCCAACAGTCTAGTCTACAGGGACAAGGCCAACAGTCTAGTACTACCCCCCCCTCCCCCCAATTGCTCAGCACTAATGGCAGGCCCCTCTGAACCACCGATTCAGTAGACTAAAGACAAACACGTCATTAATGAATAAAGTTAGCCCTGGTCCTGTGCCTAACAGGAATGTACTAATAATCTATTTAACAGCGAGACGTCCCACTGTCTGTCGCCCAGACGGCCTGCTGGTGATTAACACAATATAATTACTGATGACTGAGACAGTCCCCCGGTAATGCTGGTCCAACAAGCATCGCTGTATATCACCACTACTTGAGTTCTCGTTCTCACAAAAACACACCCAAGCGTCCTCTTGGCAATGTCTTAGCCAGCTATGTCAGCGAACAGCTAGCATTTTGTGGGAGACATTTCAAGCTGAGGAGTGGGGACACCCAATCCCAACCCAAACTCTGTTCCAATGGACAGTGGAGGGAGGGGTTGAAACGATTACAGGCAGCTCCAAGGCAACACTCCTCAAGTAACTGAACAGATGCAATAGGACCCAGCAGGAAGCAATAGGACATAACAGGAAGCAATAGGACCCAGCAGGAAGCAATAGGACATAACAGGAAGCAATAGGACCCAGCAGGAAGCAATAGGACATAACAGGAAGCAATAGGACATAACAGGAAGCAATAGGACATAACAGGAAGCAATAGGACATAACAGGAAGCAATAGGACCCAGCAGGAAGCAATAGGACATAACAGGAAGCAATAGGACATAACAGGAAGCAATAGGACATAACAGGAAGACAACTGTAGTATGACTAGACCTACCTCTTCCTGTGGAAGTATTGACCTAACAGCTGGTACGATGGTTATTTGGTCTCCTCCAGGTCAGTGCTTCTTTCTTCACGTCTGAAAGAGAGAGCAGGCATGTAGGACTGTCTGAGCTGGGTCAGGGTGAACTAGGAATACATTATGACTACAACCTCTACAACAGTCCTTCCTGGGAGAGCTTGGTATAGAAATAGAACCAATGACTACAACCTCTACAACAGTCCTTCCTGGGTGAACTAGAAGTACATTATGACTACAACCTCTACAACAGTCCTTCCTGGGAGAGCTTGGTATAGAAATAGAACCAATGACTACAACCTCTACAACAGTCCTTCCTGGGTGAACTAGAAATACATTATGACTACAACCTCTACAACAGTCCTTCCTGGGAGAGCTTGGTATAGAAATAGAACCAATGACTACAACCTCTACAACAGTCCTTCCTGGGAGAGCTTGGTATAGAAATAGAACCAATGACTACAACCTCTACAACAGTCCTTCCTGGGAGAGCTTGGTATAGAAATAGAACCAATGACTACAACCTCTACAACAGTCCTTCCTGGGAGAGCTTGGTATAGAAATAGAACCAATGACTACAAGGTTCAAAGTCATTCATTCTTTTCTCTGAGAAGTTACGTAATCCTTCGCACAAAGGCCAACACCAACACAGACACCATTCTGGTGCAGCCTTAAGAGTTCATATCATTGAATTCATTGTACAGTAGCCTGAGCGCCAGTCTGATAGTGCTATCATGTCAACTCCTTCACTCATTGTCATGCCAAACATGAGAAATAAAGTTGGCAATAGCACAAACAGATCTGGGACCAGGCTAATGATACAGTGCTCCTGCAACTGAACACAGCATAAGGAGCAGGCTACTCTTTCCCTGTCCTTCCTGTCTGTCTGTCTGATCAACCAACTGGTCCTTCCTTCCTTCCTGTCTGTCTGTCTGTCTGATCAACCAACTGGTCCTTACTGTCTGTCTGCCTGTCTGTCTGGTCAACCAACTGGTCCTTCCTTCCTGTCTGATCAACCAACTGGTCCTTCCTGTCTGTCTGTCTGATCAACCAACTGGTCCTTCCTTCCTGTCTGTCTGTCTGTCTATCTGTCTGGTCAACCAACGGGTCCTTCCTGTCTGTCTGCCTGTCTGTCTGATCAACCAACTGGTCCTTCCTTCCTGTCTGATCAACCAACTGGTCCTTCCTGTCTGTCTGCCTGTCTGCCTGATCAACCAACTGGTCCTTCCTTCCTGCCTGATCAACCAACTGGTCCTTCCTTCCTGTCTGATCAACCAACTGGTCCTTCCTGTCTGTCTGTCTGATCAACCAACTGGTCCTTCCTGTCTGTCTGTCTGTCTGATCAACCAACTGGTCCTTCCTGTCTGTCTGTCTGGTCAACCAACAGGTCTTTCCTGTCTGTCTGTCTGTCTGGTCAACCAACTGGTCCTTCCTGTCTGTCTGCCTGTCTGTCTGGTCAACCAACTGGTCCTTCCTGTCTGTCTGTCTGTCTGATCAACCAACTGGTCCTTCCTGTCTGATCAACCAACTGGTCCTTCCTTCCTGTCTGTCTGCCTGTCTGTCTGGTCAACCAACTGGTCCTTCCTTCATGTCTGATCAACCAACTGGTCCTTTCTGTCTGTCTGATCAACCAACTGGTCCTTCCTGTCTGTCTGTCTGGTCAACCAACGGGTCCTTCCTGTCTGTCTGTCTGTCTGTCTGTCTGATCAAACAACTGGTCCTTCCTTCCTGTCTGTCTATCTGTCTGGTCAACCAACGGGTCCTTCCTGTCTGTCTGTCTGTCTGGTCAACCAACTGGTCCTTCCTGTCTGTCTGTCTGGTCAACCAAATGGTCCTTCCTGTCTGTCTGCCTGTCTGTCTGGTCAACCAACTGGTCCTTCCTTCCTGTCTGATCAACCAACTGGTCCTTCCTGTCTGTCTGTCTGTCTGGTCAACCAAAGGGTCCTTCCTTCCTGTCTGTGTGTCTGTCTGGTCAACCAACGGGTCCTTCCTGTCTGTCTGTCTGTCTGATCAACCAACGGGTCCTTCCTGTCTGTCTGTCTGTCTGATCAACCAACTGGTCCTTCCAAGCTGTCCGTCTGTCTGATCAACCAACTGGTCCTTCCTGTCTGTCTGTCTGTCTGTCTGTCTGGTCAACCAACTGGTCCTTCCTGTCTGATCAACCAACTGGTCCTTCCTGTCTGTCTGTCTGTCTGTCTGATCAACCAACTGGTCCTTCCTGTCTGTCTGTCTGATCAACCAACTGGTCCTTCCTTCCTGTCTGTCTGTCTGGTCAACCAACTTGTCCTTCCTGTCTGTCTGATCAACCAACTGGTCCTTCCTTCCTGTCTGTCTGGTCAACCAACTGGCCCTTCCTGTCTGTCTGTCTGTCTGTCTGTCTGTCTGATCAACCAACTGGTCCTTCCTGTACGTCATATCAATCAGTTGGTGGGCATGATGGACAGGAAGGACTAGTTGGTGGGTATGATGGACAGGAAGGACTAGTTGGTTGACATGATGGACAGGAAGGACTAGTTGGTGGGCATGATGGACAGGAAGGACTAGTTGGATGACATGATGGAGAGGAAGGACTAGTTGGTTGACATGATGGACAGGAAGGACCAGTTGGTGGGCATGATGGACAGGAAGGACTAGTTGGTTGACATGATGGACAGGAAGGACTAGTTGGTTGACATGATGGACAGGAAGGACCAGTTGGTGGGTATGATGGACAGGAAGGACTAGTTGGTTGACATGATGGACAGGAAGGACTAGTTGGTTGACATGATGGACAGGAAGGACCAGTTGGTGGGTATGATATACAGGAAGGACCAGTTGGTGGGTATGATGGACAGGAAGGACCAGTTGGTGGGTATGATGGACAGGAAGGACCAGTTGGTGGGTATGATGGACAGGAAGGACCAGTCTGTCACATCAACCAAGTCATAGTACGACACTGACAGTGTTTCTGAACGTTGAACTAGGAGCAGCATTGAGTCTTTCCATCACTATGTCACTGAGCCGTGTAAGGTGAGAGATCAGCCTTTCACCATCACTATATCACTGAGTAGAGTAAGGTGAGAGATCAGTCTTTCACCATCACTATGTCACTGAGCCGTGTAAGGTGAGAGATCAGCCTTTCACCATCACTATATCACTGAGTAGAGTAAGGTGAGAGATCAGTCTTTCACCATCACTATGTCACTGAGCCGTGTAAGGTGAGAGATCAGCCTTTCACCATCACTATATCACTGAGTAGAGTAAGGTGAGAGATCAGCCTTTCACCATCACTATGTCACTGAGCCATGTAAGGTGAGAGATCAGCCTTTCACCATCACTATATCACTGAGCAGAGTAAGGTGAGAGATCAGCCTTTCACCATCACTATATCACTGAGCAGAGTAAGGTGAGAGATCAGCCTTTCACCATCACTATATCACTGAGCCATGTAAGGTGAGAGATCAGCCTTTCACCATCACTATATCACTGAGCAGAGTAAGGTGAGAGATCAGCCTTTCACCATCACTATATCACTGAGCCATGTAAGGTGAGAGATCAGCCTTTCACCATCACTATATCACTGAGCCATGTAAGGTGAGAGATCAGCCTTTCACCATCACTATATCACTGAGCAGAGTAAGGTGAGAGATCAGCCTTTCACCATCACTATGTCACTGAGCCATGTAAGGTGAGAGATCAGCCTTTCACCATCACTATATCACTGAGCCATGTAAGGTGAGAGATCAGCCTTTCACCATCACTATATCACTGAGCAGAGTAAGGTGAGAGATCAGCCTTTCACCATCACTATGTCACTGAGCCATGTAAGGTGAGAGATCAGCCTTTCACCATCACTATATCACTGAGCCATGTAAGGTGAGAGATCAGCCTTTCACCATCACTATATCACTGAGCCATGTAAGGTGAGAGATCAGCCTTTCACCATCACTATATCACTGAGCAGAGTAAGGTGAGAGATCAGCCTTTCACCATCACTATGTCACTGAGCCATGTAAGGTGAGAGATCAGCCTTTCACCATCACTATATCACTGAGCCATGTAAGGTGAGAGATCAGCCTTTCACCATCACTATATCACTGAGCAGAGTAAGGTGAGAGATCAGCCTTTCACCATCACTATGTCACTGAGCCATGTAAGGTGAGAGATCAGCCTTTCACCATCACTATATCACTGAGCAGAGTAAGGTGAGAGATCAGCCTTTCACCATCACTATGTCACTGAGCCATGTAAGGTGAGAGATAAGCCTTTCACCATCACTATATCACTGAGCCGTGTAAGGTGAGAGATCCGCCTTTCACCATCACTATGTCACTGACCCATGTAAGGTGAGAGATCAGCCTTTCACCATCACTATATCACTGAGCCATGTAAGGTGAGAGATCAGCCTTTCACCATCACTATATCACTGAGCAGAGTAAGGTGAGAGATCAGCCTTTCACCATCACTATGTCACTGAGCAGAGTAAGGTGAGAGATCAGCCTTTCACCATCACTATATCACTGAGCAGAGTAAGGTGAGAGATCAGCCTTTCACCATCACTATGTCACTGAGCCATGTAAGGTGAGAGATCAGCCTTTCACCATCACTATGTCACTGAGCAGAGTAAGGTGAGAGATCAGCCTTTCACCATTACTATGTCACTGAGCCGTGAGAGAGGTAAGGTGAGAGATCAGCCTTTCACCATCACTATGTCACTGAGCCATGTAAGGTGAGAGATCAGCCTTTCACGATCACTATGTCACTGAGCCGTGAGAGAGGTGAGGTGAGAGATCCGCCTTTCACCTACAGCATACAGGTTCCTTCACAGTAATAAATCATGGCTGTCCAGATCAGATCAGAGCAGAACAGTTACCTGTTCCAAAGGGCTTGGGTCAAAAGTAGTGCACCATGGGAAAACGGTGCCATTTGGAACACAGAGTGTGGCGGGATGGATGCAGTCTCCCCTCTCTCTGTCTCTCTCTGCTGACCCATCAATCCTCCTGCTCTTCCTTATGTGTAATACGACAGTAGTCATTCTGCTCTCTCTTCTGCACTTAGCCACTAGGAATTAGTTTTGTTCCGACTGCACTATATCTCAATATGTACTCAAGCTCTTCAAGCTGTATTATGAGGTTCATAATTACAAATGTACACTAACAACATGCTGTGTCATATATATATATATATATATATATATATATATATATATATATATATATATATATATATATATATATATATATATATACACACACACACACACACATATATATATATAATGTTCTGGATAGGAGTTAACAGATGCTCATGCTCATGCTCTGCAGTCCTACAAGTATCCTGATCTCACCTGAGATTTCTACATCTTTTTCTTCCCAGCCCAACAGCCATTAAAACCTTCTATTAAAAACACACACAGGCCTGGTAGTGCCTCTAGTCTCAGCCTCATAGTAGTGTTGCCTGGGCTCAAAGCAAGGCAGATAGCTAAGGGACTTCACTAACTTGAGCATCCCGTCTCCACGACTGTCAAACGCGTTCTTTTAAAGCAGAGATCTTAAAGACAGTTGGGTTTAATGATGTGTGAGGAAGGATGACTCGGATATATATATTCGGTTTGATGAGCAAGCTGAGCTCTCTGGGGACCTTGATGTTATTGATTTGAAATTCATATCAAAGTAAGAGTTTGATTTGAATTGATATGAATCTCTTCAGTAGCAACTTGAGGGGGAAGGTATTAAAATTGCAGCATGTTAGCTACTTTGGAGATGAACAGAACAATGTCTTTGGTGTGTTGACATGACGATTAGTCCCAAGACTTACATATTTCCATTCTTGAAATGCATTGGGAGCAAATTGAGTCCTTGTAAACTGTGTCAGTATGAAAAACAAAATAAGCATCTACATATTACATTAACCTCTATTCAATGATTGATAATGATGGTAAGAACTAGGGTCAAGTGTAGTATTACATGGTAGCTTAATAGAAGCCCGTATTCATTGAAACAACTCGGGATGTGTTAGGAAGTGTCATGCCTACATGGACTCCTGCACTGCGCCTGCGCAGACAGGCTCTCCTGAACAGATTGTTTTTGACAAGTAAAAGACAGTCGTGTTTACACGTCAGGATTGACAAGTGTGTCGCTTCTCTAGACTACGGCAGTCTCAACAAAACTATTCAAAATGATGAATAATGAAACTATTAATGGGGGAGAAACAGAAAATAGACGTTGCCCCGGGAAGCTAAATCATTCTCTTCCGTATTGGTCATACAGGCCACCTCGCAGAATGCACTTCAACAGACACAATCTAACTCAGACCTGTCCAGTACTATGTTCTTTACTTCAAACTACTGCTACAATATGTCTTTGTAAAAGGTAACAAGTTCGCTTAGTGGTGAAAATCAAAACTCTCGACCTCCTTTCCGAGCGGGCAGCCCTCGACTTCAACTCAGCAACAGTAACAACCATCACCTCAAAGAGGAACGACATTTAGCTATTTGTTTCTGCATTTCTTTCCATTAAAAAAAAGCTAGCAACATGGCATCAAAAGCTACATTTCTATAATCTCCTATGTTAAAAGAATTAAATAGGAAAAGAGGTTTCCATTGTTTCTCTTACCTCGGCTTTCTAGGAATCAACCGTTTCTGAATCCCACTAAGAAAGTGAAACTTCTTTCCCCCAGACCTGAGTGGCAGGCGGTGACGTCAGAGCAGGAACTACCACAGGTCAGAGAGTCAGTGGAGATGTTTGACCATGTAAGGCAGTAATTCATCCATGTAAGCATAGCTGTGGGAAGTAGGGGTGCTGATAGTGCTGCAGCACCCCCCGTGAAAAAAAATCAGAATTAACTAAATGTACTTAAAAAAATTAGAAAAAATGATGTCAGCATCCCAGGCTGTATCACGTCCAGCTGTGATTGGGAGTCTCATAGGGGCGGAGCACAGCGACGTCCGGGTGTGATTGGGAGTCTCATAGGGGCGGAGCACAGCGACGTCCGGGTGTGATTGGGAGTCTCATAGGGGCGGAGCACAGCGACGTCCGGGTGTGATTGGGAGTCTCATAGGGGCGGAGCACAGCGACGTCCGGGTTTGATTGGGAGTCTCATAGGGGCGGAGCACAGCGTTGTCCGGGTTTGGCCCGGGGTGGGCCGCGATTGGGAGTCTCAAAGGGGCGGAGCACAGCGTTGTCCGGGTTTGGCCCGGGGTGGGCCGTGATTGGGAGTCTCATAGGGGCGGAGCACAGCGACGTCCGGGTGTGATTGGGAGTCTCATAGGGGCGGAGCACAGCGTTGTCCGGCTGTGATTGCGAGTCTCATAGGGGCGGAGCACAGCGTTGTCCGGCTGTGATTGGGAGTCTCATAGGGGCGGAGCACAGCGACGTCCGAGTGTGATTGGGAGTCTCATAGAGGCGGAGCACAGCGTTGTCCGGCTGTGATTGCGAGTCTCATAGGGGCGGAGCACAGTGTTGTCCGGCTGTGATTGGGAGTCTCATAGGGGCGGAGCACAGCGTTGTCCGGTAGATCTGTTCTATGTGTTATAGATCTGCCATTCCCATTGAAAAGCCAGTCTAAGAAGCGGTAGATCTGTTCTATGTGTTATAGATCTGCCATTCCCATTAATAAGCCAGTCTAAGAAGCGGTAGATCTGTTCTATGTGTTATAGATCTGCCATTCCCATTGATAAGCCAGTCTAAGAAGCGGTAGATCTGTTCTATGTGTTATAGATCTGCCATTCCCATTGATAAGCCAGTCTAAGAAACGGTAGATCTGTTCTATGTGTTATAGATCTGCCATTCCCATTGATAAGCCAGTCTAAGAAGCGGTAGATCTGTTCTATGTGTTATAGATCTGCCATTCCCATTGATTAGCCAGTCTAAGAAGCGGTAGATCTGTTCTATGTGTTATAGATCTGCCATTCCCATTGATAAGCCAGTCTAAGAAGCGGTAGATTTGTTCTATGTGTTATAGATCTGCCATTCCCATTGATAAGCCAGTCTAAGAAGCGGTAGATTTGTTCTATGTGTTATAGATCTGCCATTCCCATTGATAAGCCAGTCTAAGAAGTGGTAGATCTGTTCTATGTGTTATAGATCTGCCATTCCCATTGATAAGCCAGTCTAAGAAGCGGTAGATCTGTTTTATGTGTTATAGATCTGCCATTCCCATTGATAAGCCAGTCTAAGAAGCGGTAGATCTGTTCTATGTGTTGTAGATCTGCCATTCCCATTGATTAGCCAGTCTAAGAAGCGGTAGATCTGTTCTATGTGTTATAGATCTGCCATTCCCATTGATAAGCCAGTCTAAGAAGCGGTAGATTTGTTCTATGTGTTATAGATCTGCCATTCCCATTGATAAGCCAGTCTAAGAAGCGGTAGATTTGTTCTATGTGTTATAGATCTGCCATTCCCATTGATAAGCCAGTCTAAGAAGTGGTAGATCTGTTCTATGTGTTATAGATCTGCCATTCCCATTGATTAGCCAGTCTAAGAAGCGGTAGATCTGTTCTATGTGTTATAGATCTGCCATTCCCATTGATAAGCCAGTCTAAGAAACGGTAGATTTGTTCTATGTGTTATAGATCTGCCATTCCCATTGATAAGCCAGTCTAAGAAGCGGTAGATCTGTTCTATGTGTTATAGATCTGCCATTCCCATTGATAAGCCAGTATAAGAAGCGGTAGATCTGTTCTATGTGTTATAGATCTGCCATTCCCATTGATAAGCCAGTCTAAGAAGCGGTAGATCTGTTCTATGTGTTATAGATCTGCCATTCCCATTGATAAGCCAGTCTAAGAAGCGGTAGATCTGTTCTATGTGTTATAGATCTGCCATTCCCATTGATAAGCCAGTCTAAGAAGCGGTAGATCTGTTCTATGTGTTATAGATCTGCCATTCCCATTGATAAGCCAGTCTAAGAAGCGGTAGATCTGTTCTATGTGTTATAGATCTGCCATTCCCATTGATAAGCCAGTCTAAGAAGCGGTAGATCTGTTCTATGTGTTATAGATCTGCCATTCCCATTGATAAGCCAGTCTAAGAAGCGGTAGATCTGTTCTATGTGTTATAGATCTGCCATTCCCATTGATAAGCCAGTCTAAGAAGCGGTAGATCTGTTCTATGTGTTATAGATCTGCTATTCCCATAGATAAGCAGGTCTAAGAAGCTATAGATCTGTTCTATGTGTTATAGATCTGCCATTCCCATTGATAAGCCAGTCTAAGAAGCGGTAGATCTGTTCTATGTGTTATAGATCTGCCATTCCCATTGATAAGCCAGTCTAAGAAGCGGTAGATCTGTTCTATGTGTTATAGATCTGCTATTCCCATAGATAAGCAGGTCTAAGAAGCTATAGATCTGTTCTATGTGTTATAGATCTGCTATTCCCATAGATAAGCAGGTCTAAGAAGCTATAGATCTGTTCTATGTGTTATAGATCTGCCATTCCCATTGATAAGCCAGTCTAAGAAACGGTAGATCTGTTCTATGTGTTATAGATCTGCCATTCCCATTGATAAGCCAGTCTAAGAAACGGTAGATCTGTTCTATGTGTTATAGATCTGCCATTCCCATTGATAAGCCAGTCTAAGAAGCGGTAGATCTGTTCTATGTGTTATAGATCTGCCATTCCCATTGATAAGCCAGTCTAAGAAACGGTAGATCTGTTCTATGTGTTATAGATCTGCCATTCCCATTGATAAGCCAGTCTAAGAAGCGGTAGATCTGTTCTATGTGTTATAGATCTGCCATTCCCATTGATAAGCCAGTCTAAGAAACGGTAGATCTGTTCTATGTGTTATAGATCTGCCATTCCCATTGATAAGCCAGTCTAAGAAACGGTAGATCTGTTCTATGTGTTATAGATCTGCCATTCCCATTGATAAGCCAGTCTAAGAAGCGGTAGATCTGTTCTATGTGTTATAGATCTGCCATTCCCATTGATAAGCCAGTATAAGAAGCGGTAGATCTGTTCTATGTGTTATAGATCTGCCATTCCCATTGATAAGCCAGTCTAAGAAGCGGTAGATCTGTTCTATGTGTTATAGATCTGCCATTCCCATTGATAAGCCAGTCTAAGAAACGGTAGATCTGTTCTATGTGTTATAGATCTGCCATTCCCATTGATAAGCCAGTCTAAGAAACGGTAGATCTGTTCTATGTGTTATAGATCTGCCATTCCCATTGATAAGCCAGTCTAAGAAGCGGTAGATCTGTTCTATGTGTTATAGATCTGCCATTCCCATTGATAAGCCAGTCTAAGAAGCGGTAGATCTGTTCTATGTGTTATAGATCTGCCATTCCCATTGATAAGCCAGTCTAAGAAGCGGTAGATCTGTTCTATGTGTTATAGATCTGCCATTCCCATAGATAAGCCAGTCTAAGAAGCGGTAGATCTGTTCTATGTGTTATAGATCTGCCATTCCCATTGATAAGCCAGTCTAAGAAGCGGTAGATCTGTTCTATGTGTTATAGATCTGCCATTCCCATAGATAAGCCAGTCTAAGAAGCGGTAGATCTGTTCTATGTGTTATAGATCTGCCATTCCCATTGATAAGCCAGTCTAAGAAGCGGTAGATCTGTTCTATGTGTTATAGATCTGCTATTCCCATAGATAAGCCAGTCTAAGAAGCGGTAGATCTGTTCTATGTGTTATAGATCTGCCATTCCCATTGATAAGCCAGTCTAAGAAGCGGTAGATCTGTTCTATGTGTTATAGATCTGCCATTCCCATTGATAAGCCAGTCTAAGAAGCGGTAGATCTGTTCTATGTGTTATAGATCTGCCATTCCCATTGATAAGCCAGTCTAAGAAGCGGTAGATCTGTTCTATGTGTTATAGATCTGCCATTCCCATTGATAAGCCAGTCTAAGAAACGGTAGATCTGTTCTATGTGTTATAGATCTGCCATTCCCATTGATAAGCCAGTCTAAGAAGCGGTAGATCTGTTCTATGTGTTATAGATCTGCCATTCCCATTGATAAGCCAGTCTAAGAAGCGGTAGATCTGTTCTATGTGTTATAGATCTGCCATTCCCATAGATAAGCAGGTCTAAGAAGCTGTAGATCTGTTCTATGTGTTATAGATCTGCCATTCCCATAGATAAGCAGGTCTAAGAAGTGGTAGATCTGTTCTATGTGTTATAGATCTGCCATTCCCATTGATAAGCCAGTCTAAGAAACGGTAGATCTGTTCTATGTGTTATAGATCTGCCATTCCCATTGATAAGCCAGTCTAAGAAGCTATAGATCTGTTCTATGTGTTATAGATCTGCCATTCCCATTGATAAGCCAGTCTAAGAAGCGGTAGATCTGTTCTATGTGTTATAGATCTGCCATTCCCATTGATAAGCCAGTCTAAGAAGCGGTAGATCTGTTCTATGTGTTATAGATCTGCCATTCCCATTGATAAGCCAGTCTAAGAAGCGGTAGATCTGTTCTATGTGTTATAGATCTGCCATTCCCATTGATAAGCCAGTCTAAGAAGCGGTAGATCTGTTCTATGTGTTATAGATCTGCCATTCCCATTGATAAGCCAGTCTAAGAAGCGGTAGATCTGTTCTATGTGTTATAGATCTGCCATTCCCATAGATAAGCAGGTCTAAGAAGCTGTAGATCTGTTCTATGTGTTATAGATCTGCCATTCCCATAGATAAGCAGGTCTAAGAAGTGGTAGATCTGTTCTATGTGTTATAGATCTGCCATTCCCATTGATAAGCCAGTCTAAGAAACGGTAGATCTGTTCTATGTGTTATAGATCTGCCATTCCCATTGATAAGCCAGTCTAAGAAGCTATAGATCTGTTCTATGTGTTATAGATCTGCCATTCCCATTGATAAGCCAGTCTAAGAAGCGGTAGATCTGTTCTATGTGTTATAGATCTGCCATTCCCATTGATAAGCCAGTCTAAGAAGCTATAGATCTGTTCTATGTGTTATAGATCTGCCATTCCCATTGATAAGCCAGTCTAAGAAACGGTAGATCTGTTCTATGTGTTATAGATCTGCCATTCCCATAGATAAGCCAGTCTAAGAAGCGGTAGATCTGTTCTATGTGTTATAGATCTGCCATTCCCATAGATAAGCCAGTCTAAGAAGCTATAGATCTGTTCTATGTGTTATAGATCTGCTATTCCCATTGATAAGCCAGTCTAAGAAGCGGTAGATCTGTTCTATGTGTTATAGATCTGCCATTCCCATTGATAAGCCAGTCTAAGAAGCGGTAGATCTGTTCTATGTGTTATAGATCTGCCATTCCCATTGATAAGCCAGTCTAAGAAGCGGTAGATCTGTTCTATGTGTTATAGATCTGCCATTCCCATTGATAAGCCAGTCTAAGAAGCGGTAGATCTGTTCTATGTGTGCTATTTCTATGCTTCCCGTTCTTAAGTTTCGTTTTTGCATCTTTTACTTTCGGTTTTATACACCAGCTGAAAATACAATATTTCTGGTTATGGAAAATACATTTTGCAACGGTTAAGATGATACAATGATCCTCTGCACAATACTTGCTTGTGCTGTCACATAAACTGAAATGAAGGTGAACTATTCAAAGTTTAAGCAACCAGGAAATTGCGGATCGATTTCTGCATAGAATATCTATAAAACTCTCATTTTGACATCGCGGACGGTCAGTCCTTACATCCATCGCTCTGTTTATTGCTCTGAGAGTCGTTACATTTCTCCAGGTGCATTCCTCAGCTTTTTTTTTTTTATATACCAAAACACCGGCGCTGTGTCAACTTTGTTATTGTTTCAACCCGAGGTTTTACAGCTTCAAACAAATAATTATAATCTTGTAAAAAAAAGAAATTGAAATGAATAGATATTTGATCAAATCGTAAAACATTCCAGATGCAGCCTGAGTGCTTTTTCATTCATGACATTTTTTTCTTCTCCAAATAGAATATTAACCTCATTCACCTTTGTGAGTCATATCAGACAGGGCTGGTTTCTGGTTTCTGTTTCACCACCTATGTTTGCCATGCAAAGCAGTTTGTTTGCATGTCCTGGATTCAATGCAAATCGTGATAACTGTACAAGGATCCTTGATTTTGTGCATGCATTCTAAGTAGCCGTAATAATTTGTCTCACTTAGTTTTAGTCCCAGGTGGCACCCTATTCCCTACGTAGTGCACTACTTTTTTTTAACCAGAGCCCTATGTGATACAGTCTGACTGTCTGATTCCACAGCGAGGGTAACAGGGGGAGAGATTCAGTCTGACTGTCTGATTCCACAGCTAGGGTAACAGGGGGAGAGATTCAGTCTGACTGTCTGATTCCACAGCTAGGGTCGTCTGACTGTCTGATTCCACAGCTAGGGTCGTCTGACTGTCTGATTCCACAGCTAGGGTCGTCTGACTGTCTGATTCCACAGCGAGGGTAGTCTGACTGTCTGATTCCACAGCGAGGGTAACAGGGGGAGAGATTCAAGTTAAATACAGATTTACCACACTTTTTTCTGGTCTTTAGATCATAACAGTGTTTGTCTCTCGTAGATTTGCCAAAACCACCTACCGGTAGTGGGTTATCTTTGCTTCACCAGATGAACGTCTTGGAACACAGTTTGGTGCAATTTTTTTTACTTTGGTTTGGTTTGTGGTCGCAACAGGGTCGTAAAAAGTGTTGTTGAGTTTGAGTATCCATGAGGATCTTCCTCTTGTCTGTTTGGATGGCTATACAGGACGAGTCTCCCCTTAAACACACCAAACTAAACACTATAATGGTATGTCCTGCAGAGATAATCAAGGGATCCTACATGCCAGACCATATTCTAAAACGCCCTGTCTCAACACCTCTGGGTGTGGTGGATTGTAATTTCAGGGGAAAAAGCCTGTTGTCACCTTGCCGTGATACATGGCTGTTGGCTCCTATAACTGCTTTACTGCCATGCAATCAAGGCAAACTTTCACTTTGATAAGAACTTTTGATAAACCTTTTAGCTACATTGACACCGATGCTTATCATCTAGATAAATGTTCACATGAATCGAGATAGCAATGAACTCATGTTTGAGCATGTTTTAGGATAACTCTGTTGTTGTGGTTGTCACCATTGTCAATTCCTTTAAGTTGTTGACCCACTCTGTGTCTCGATGTTTCAAGCTGTATCTCTGCCATCACATAGGACCACCACCATCTGTACACCACCAATGGCACATCTAAGAGTTAACAGCAACCATGTGTCAAGCCTGTTGTCACCTTCACAAGACATAAAATCTGCTGTTGTTTTTTAATCAAACAATGAATTAGAGGTTGTATGCAGTCCAGTACAACAAGGAGGAGTCTAACGCAACAAGGAGGAGTCTAACGCAACAAGGAGGAGTCTAACACAACAAGGAGGAGTCTAACGCAACAAGGAGGAGTCTAACGCAACAAGGAGGAGTCTAACGCAACAAGGAGGAGTCTAACACAACAAGGAGGAGTCTAACGCAACAAGGAGGAGTCTAACACAACAAGGAGGAGTCTAACGCAACAAGGAGGAGTCTAACGCAACAAGGAGGAGTCTAACGCAACAAGGAGGTGTCTAACACAACAAGGAGGAGTCTAACGCAACAAGGAGGAGTCTAACGCAACAAGGAGGAGTCTAACACAACAAGGAGGAGTCTAACACAACAAGGAGGAGTCTAACACAACAAGGAGGAGTCTAACACAACAAGGAGGAGTCCAGGACAACAAGGAGGAGTCTAACACAACAAGGAGGATTCTAACACAACAAGAAGGAGTCTAACACAACAAGGAGGAGTCCAGTACAACAAGGAGGAGTCTAACACAACAAGAAGGAGTCTAACACAACAAGGAGGAGTCCAGGACAACAAGGAGGAGTCTAACACAACAAGGAGGAGTCTAACACAACAAGGAGGAGTACAGTACAACAAGGAGGAGTCTAACACAACAAGGAGGATTCTAACACAACAAGGAGGAGTCTAACACAACAAGGAGTAGTCCAGTACAACAATGAGGAGTCTAAGACAACAAGGAGGAGTCCCGTACAACAATGAGGAGTCTAACACAACAAGGAGGAGTCTAACACAACAAGGAGGAGTACAGTACAACAAGGAGGAGTCTAACACAACAAGGAGGATTCTAACACAACAAGAAGGAGTCTAACACAACAAGGAGGAGTCCAGGACAACAAGGAGGAGTCTAACACAACAAGGAGGAGTCTAACACAACAAGGAGGAGTACAGTACAACAAGGAGGAGTCTAACACAACAAGGAGGAGTCTAACACAACAAGGAGGGTTCTAACACAACAAGGAGGAGTCTAACGCAACAAGGAGGAGTCCAGTACAACAATGAGGAGTCTAACACAACAAGGAGGGGTCCCGTACAACAATGAGGAGTCTAACACAACAAGGAGGAGTCCAGTACAACAATGAGGAGTCTAACACAACAAGGAGGAGTCCCGTACAACAAGGAGGAGTCTAACGCAACAAGGAGGAGTCCCGTACAACAAGGAGGAGTCTAACACAACAAGGAGGAGTCCCGTACAACAAGGAGGAGTCTAACACAACAAGGAGGAGTCCCGTACAACAAGGAGGAGTCTAACGCAACAAGGAGTAGTCCATTACAACAATGAGGAGTCTAACACAACAAGGAGGAGTCCCGTACAACAAGGAGGAGTCTAACACAACAAGGAGGAGTCTAACACAACAAGGAGGGTTCTAACACAACAAGGAGGAGTCTAACGCAACAAGGAGGAGTCCAGTACAACAATGAGGAGTCTAACACAACAAGGAGGGGTCCCGTACAACAATGAGGATTCTAACACAACAAGGAGGAGTCCAGTACAACAATGAGGAGTCTAACACAACAAGGAGGAGTCCCGTACAACAAGGAGGAGTCTAACGCAACAAGGAGGAGTCCCGTACAACAAGGAGGAGTCTAACACAACAAGGAGGAGTCCCGTACAACAAGGAGGAGTCTAACACAACAAGGAGGAGTCCCGTACAACAAGGAGGAGTCTAACGCAACAAGGAGTAGTCCATTACAACAATGAGGAGTCTAACACAACAAGGAGGAGTCCCGTACAACAAGGAGGAGTCTAACGCAACAAGGAGTAGTCCAGTACAACAAGGAGGAGTCCTGTAGTAGACAACATATATCAATCAGTATGACAAGCCAACCTCTACTCATCTAAAGATGCTGAGACGATCATAAAATTGCGTACAGTGTTATTAAAACAAATTACATTGAGATGGTATATTTATATTTATTATTTATTTATTTAATTTATATTTATATATTATATTTCAAACGCATGACAGGTCCTTAGATCTGTGTAGATCTGTGTGCGTAGCCTAATGGGTGAAGGTGAAAAACACAAAGCATATGTTTTCTCTTAGCGTTTTTCTGTACAACTTCAGAGGGTTTCTACAACTGGTTACCTTGTGCTGCCTGGGAGCAGTTTTGTAAACTACTTTTCACACCACACATTAATAGGAGGATCAGTAGAAGATCAAGCGTGTAGATAAACCCAGAAGATTGGAGCCTACTGTGCAGTTAGTTTCCCTGCCCTGGGATCCCCTTGCGGTGTATACAGATTCCAGGGCAACCTCACTGGAAAGGTCATCTCATTTGTAATGTGTGACAGCTTATTCGCAAGTCTGCTTTTACTGGCAATGCATAGGCCCGCTAGTCCTGGTACTACGTCTGTCAGAGCTGAGTTCAAAACAGAGACACTGGAACACATCAGAAAACAATCCTCCCTGAAACTAACCCCATACACCGATCAAGTGGCAGTTGTGCTGTTCAGCTGAGAGTAAATGATCAAGTCTCTGTGAAGTAGACATGGTATGGTGGGGGATAAGGGACAACTGATATGGAAGTCTACGGTACTGTATGATACATCTAATCAAAGTTTATTTGTCATGTGCGCCGAATACAACAGGTGTAGTAGACCTTACAGTGAAATGCTGAATACAACAGGTGTAGTAGACCTTACAGTGAAATGCTGAATACAACAGGTGTAGTAGACCTTACAGTGAAATGCTGAATACAACAGGTGTAGTAGACCTGACAGTGAAATGCTGAATACAACAGGTGTAGTAGACCTTACAGTGAAATGCTGAATACAACAGGTGTAGTAGACCTTACAGTGAAATGCTGAATACAACAGGTGTAGTAGACCTTACAGTGAAATGCTGAATTCAACAGGTGTAGTAGACCTCACAGTGAAATGCTGAATACAACAGATGTAGTAGACCTTACAGTGAAATGCTGAATACAACAGGTGTAGTAGACCTTACAGTGAAATGCTGAATACAACAGGTGCAGTGGAACTCACAGTGAAATGCTGAATACAACAGGTGTAGTAGACCTCACAGTGAAATGCTGAATACAACAGGTGTAGTAGACCTTACAGTGAAATGCTGAATACAACAGGTGTAGTAGACCTCACAGTGAAATGCTGAATACAACAGGTGTAGTAGACCTTACAGTGAAATGCTGAATACAACAGGTGTAGTAGACCTTACAGTGAAATGCTGAATACAACAGGTGTAGTAGACCTCACAGTGAAATGCTGAATACAACAGGTGTAGTAGACCTCACAGTGAAATGCTGAATACAACAGGTGTAGTAGACCTCACAGTGAAATGCTGAATACAACAGGTAGACCTTACAGTGAAATGCTGAATACAACAGGTGTAGTAGACCTTACAGTGAAATGCTGAATACAACAGGTAGACCTTACAGTGAAATGCTGAATACAACAGGTGTAGTAGACCTTACAGTGAACTGCCGAATACAACAGGTGTAGTAGCCATCACAGTGAAATGCTGAATACAACAGGTGTAGTAGACCTTACAGTGAAATGCTGAATACAACAGGTGTAGTAGACCTTACAGTGAAATGCTGAATTCAACAGGTGTAGTAGACCTTACAGTGAAATGCTGAATACAACAGGTGTAGTAGACCTTACAGTGAAATGCTGAAAACAACAGGTGTAGTAGACCTCACAGTGAAATGCTGAATACAACAGGTGTAGTAGACCTTCTGTATATTCTGTAGGGTGTTCTTTATATTCTGTAGGGTGTTCTGTATATTCTATAGGGTGTTCTTTATATTCTGTAGGGTGTTCTTTATATTCTGTAGGGTGTTCTGTATATTCTGTAGGGTGTTCTTCATGTTCTGTAGGGTGTTCTTTATATTCTGTAGGGTGTTCTGTATATTTTGTAGGGTGTTCTTTATATTCTGTAGGGTGATCTTTATATTCTGTAGGGTGTTCTTTATATTCTGTAGGGTGTTCTTTATATTCTGTAGGGTGTTCTTTATATTCTGTAGGGTGTTCTTTATATTCTGTAGGGTGTTCTTTATATTCTGTAGGGTGTTCTTTATATTCTGTAGGGTGTTCTTTATATTCTGTAGGGTGTTCTTTATATTCTGTAGGGTGTTCTGTATATTCTGTAGGGTGTTCTTTATATTCTGTAGGGTGTTCTTTATGTTCTGTAAGGATAAGTTCTGCAGTTTAGCTCATAATAAAATAGATTACGTGGACTGGGAGGGACCCGATCCAAGATCAGCCCCCGTAGTCTTATGAATATGGGCCATGATCTTCGTAATGCCGCTTCCCTCTCTCTTTGTTCACTAAAGCTCATCAATGAAAACTCAATAGAGTCCTGTCAGTCAAAGGAGATCAAGATCGTGAAAGATATGGACGCTCTGCCATAGACACCGTCTACGTCCCAAATAGGACCCTATCAATTCAATTCAAGGGCTTTATTGGCATGGGAAACATGTGTTAACATTGCCAAAGCAAGTGAGGTAGTTAATAAATAAAGTTAATATATAAAGTGAAATAAACAATAAAAATGAACAGTAAACATTACACATACAGAAGTTTCAAAACAATAAAGACATTACAAATGTCATATTATATATACAGTGTTTTAACAATGTACAAATGGTTAAAGGACACAAGATAAAATAAATAAGCATAAATATGGGTTGTATTTACAATGGTGCTTGTTCTTCACTGGTTGCCCTTTTCTCTTATTTAGGGCACTACTTTTTACCAGGGTCCATAGGGGTAGTGCACTACTTTAGACCAGGGCCCATAGGGGTAGTGCACTACTTTAGACCAGGGTAGTGCACTACTTTAGACCAGGGTAGTGCACTACTTTAGACCAGGATCCATAGGGTAGTGCACTACTTTAGACCAGGGTCCATAGGGGTAGTGCACTACTTTAGACCAGGGTCCATAGGGGTAGTGCACTACTTTAGACCAGGGTCCATAGGGGTAGTGCACTACTTTAGACCAGGATCCATAGGGTAGTGCACTACTGTAGACCAGGGTCCATAGGGGAAGTGCACTACTTTAGACCAGGGACCATGTAGGGAATACGGTACTAATCAGGAATGCAAGCCACTGTTCGACTCCAAAAAAAAGAGAGTGGATAACCACAACAATAACGTGGAAGACACGCAGAAGACACACAACAATAGTATGGAAGACACGCAGAAGACACACAACAATAACGTGGAGGACACGCAGAAGACACACAACAATAACGTGGAGGACACGCAGAAGACACACAAGAATAACGTGGAGGACACGCAGAAGACACACAACAATAACGTGGAGGACACGCAGAAGACACACAACAATAACGTGGAGGACACGCAGAAGACATACAACAATAGTGTGGAGGACACGCAGAAGACACACAACAATAACGTGGAGGACACACAACAATAGCATGGAAGACACGCAGAAGACACACAACAATAACGCAGAAGACACACAACAATAACGTGGAAGACACGCAGAAGACACACAACAATAACGTGGAGGACACGCAGAAGACACAC
Organism: Oncorhynchus mykiss; assembly: GCF_013265735.2. Taxonomy (NCBI): domain Eukaryota; kingdom Metazoa; phylum Chordata; class Actinopteri; order Salmoniformes; family Salmonidae; genus Oncorhynchus; species Oncorhynchus mykiss. The sequence continues at coordinate 97,277,157 of NC_048569.1, read as the reverse complement.
AACAATAACGCAGAAGACACACAACAATAACGTGGAAGACACGCAGAAGACACACAACAATAACGCAGAAGACACACAACAATAACGTGGAAGACACGCAGAAGACACACAACAATAACGTGGAGGACACACAACAATAACGTGGAGGACACGCAACAATAATGTGGAAGACACGCAGAAGACACACAACAATAGCATGGATGACACGCAGAAGACATACAACAATAGT
>NC_048569.1:96739428-96906928 GCF_013265735.2 Oncorhynchus mykiss | reverse complement strand
TATAATAGATTTTTTGGGGGGTTTGTATCATTTGATTTACACAACATGTCTACCACTTTGAAGATGCAAAATATTTTAATAAATATAAAAAATTAAGACAAAAAAAACCTTGAGCGTGCATAACTATTCATCCCCCAAAGTCAATACTTTGTAGAGCCACCTTTTGCAGCAATTACAGCTGCAAGTCTCTTGGGATATGTCTCTTTAAACTTGGCACATCCAGCCACTGGGATTTTGCCGATTCTTCAAGGGAAAACTGCTCCAGCTCCTTCAAGTTGGATGGGTTCCTGCTGGTGTACAGCAATCTTTAAGACATACCACAGATTCTCAATTGGATTGAGGTCTGGGTGTTGACTAGGCCATTCCAAGACATTTAAACGTTTCCCCTTAAACCACTCAAGTGTTTCTTTAGCAGTATGCTTAGGGTCATTGTCCTGCTGGAGGGTGAATCTCCGTCCCAGTCTCAAATCTCTGGAAGACTGAAACAGGTTTCCCTCAACAATTTCCCTGTATTTAGCGCCATCCATCAACTGCCGATGAAAAACATCACCACAGCATGATGCTGCCACCACCATGCTTCACATTGGGGATGATGTTCTTGGGGTGATGAGAGTTGTTGGGTTTGTGCCAGACATAGCGTTTTCCTTGATGGCCAAAAAGCTACATTTTAGTCTCATCTGACCAGAGTACCTTCTTCCATATGTTTGGGGAGTCTCCCACATGCCTTTTTGTGAACACCAAACGTGTTTGCTTATTTTTTTCTTTAAGCAATGGCTTTTTTCAGGCCACTCTTCCGTAAAGCCCAGCTCTGTGGAGTGTACGGCTTAAAGTGGTCCTATGGACAGATACTTTAATCTCCGCTGTGGAACTTTGCAGCTTCTTCAGGGTTATCATTGGTCTCTTTGTTGCCTCTCTGATTAATGCCCTCCTTGCCTGGTCCGTGAGTTTTGGTGGGCGGCCCTCTCTTGGCAGGTTTGTTGTGGTGCCATGTTCTTAAAACATTTGAATAATGGATTTAATGGTGCTCCGTGGGATGTTCAAAGTTACGGATATTTTTTTATAACTCAACCCTGATCTGTACTTCTCAACAACTTTGTCCCTGACCTGTTTGGAGAGCTCCTTGGTCTTCATGGTGACGCTTGCTTGGTGGTGCCACTTACTTAGTGGTGTTGCAGACTCTGGGGCCTTTCAGAACAGGTATATATATACTGAGACATATATATCATTCGACAGATCATGTGACACTTAGATTGTACACAGGTGGACTTTATTTAACTAATTATGTGACTTCTGAAGGTAATTGGTTGCACCAGATCTTATTTAGGGGCTTCATATCAAAGGGGGTAAATACATACACAGTTTACAGTTTTACATTTTGGAAACATTAATTTTTGGAAACAAGTCATTTTTTTCATTTCACTTCACCAATTTGGACTATTTTGTGTATGTCCATTACATGAAATCCAAATAAAAATCAATTTAAATTACAGGTTGTGAGGCAACAAAATAGGAAAAACGCCAAGGGGTGTGAATACTTTTGCAAAGCACTGTATATAGGGAATAGGGTGCCATTTGGGACGTATTCAAGTAGTCTCCTCTCTCTCACCTTCTGAAGTCTGGCAGCCTTCTCGCTGTACCCCTCCAGCTCTTTCCTCAGTCTCTCATTTTCCCTCAACAGGTCCATCTGGGCACTGTTGTTGTGGGCACTGGGGTTGGCGTGGCTCATGTAGACCTCTGGACCAGAATGGACACTGTGGCGAATCATCTGGGCATGGTCAGGTTCATACCTAAGGAGAATAGAGGAGAGGATGGAGTCTACATCTATATCTATAATACTTTGAATCATTGAATCAAACTGCATCATTCACGTGGTTATAACCAAGTAGAGTCATTGGGGTATATTCATCCCATATAGATAACACAGGGATACTGGTCGTTATTGTAAAAGAGAACGCGTTCTCCATGATTTACCTGGCTAAAGAAAGGAAAAATAAAAATTAATTATAGAAATTATTTAAATTAACTGGGAACCCATAATCCATATAATGTCATTCATATTGGCTTGTCTTGTGTGTGTGTTCTATTTACCTGTGCTGGGAGTGGAATGGGGGAGGAGGTTCCTGGTGGTAGTGTCCGTGTGTCTCCTGTGAGTGGCTGAGCATGTATCCAGGAGGCCTGACCAGGAAGGGGTAGTAGTCCGGGGGAGGTCCCCTCTGATCGGGGTACTGGAGAGACTCTGGTCCCTGGTGGTCAACAGGCCCACAGTGGCCATTGGAAAGCTGTGGGTAACTCTGTGTTGAGCTGAGGGGCAGACTGTCTCTGGATCCACATGATCCACCATTCCTCTCCAGGGAGAGCTGCATGAGCCGTTCACTGAGGGAGCGGGCGTGTTCCCGTTTCAAGTCCCACTGGCCCCCTCCCTGGTGATCCATCACCTCAAGCCCCTGACCCCGCTGGGCTCCTACCGAGGCCAGATACTGAGAGTGGGCCTTGGCCTCCTCATAGGTGGGCAGCTCCTCTCCGTGTCTGTGGAGCTGGTAGAGGTGACACACGGAGTCCCTCTCACAGTGTTTGTAGTCCCCCTGGTACTCCTGACCCTGGGGGTCCTGTCTGGTGGACATGTGGATGAACTGGGACTCCTCCTGGGTCAGGCTCTCCAGAGAGGAGCGGGGTGATCCGGTACCGCCTCCTCCGCTGCTGTTGCTGCCTCCACGCAGGGCTTGCTGCTGGATGGCCAGGAGGGTACGGGTGTCTGTGGGGTTCCCGTAACGGAGCTGCTCCTGGATTAGACGGTGTAGAACCGTGCCAGAAGACTCCTCAGCAGTTCTCATCTCAGTCAATCAGAGAATATATAAGTGAATGTTCTGTGTTGAACTTTGGTGGTTTGGATTATTAGTTAACCACAGATCTAGAGACAGGAGCAGTAAGAGAATTAGCTAAATCAAATACTACATCTACAAGTCTTATAATGCATTATGATGCCGTTATAATTGATCATGTATTACCCCCTTACACTATCTAATAGTCATCTCATAATGATATAATGTCTTCAAAAAGCATACACTATATATACAAAAGTATGTGGACACCCATTTAAATGAGTGTATTTGGCTATTTCAGCCACACCCGCTGCTGACAGGTGTATAAAGTTGAAGCCACAGCCATGCAGTCTCCATAGACCAACATTGGCAGTAGAATGGCCTTTACAGAAGAGTTCAGTGACTTTCAACATGGCACCTTTCCAACAAATGTCTGCCCTGCCAACAAATGTCTGCCCTGCTAGAGCTGTAAGTGCTGTTATTATGAAGTGGAAATGTCTAGGAGCAACAACGGCTCAGCCGCGAAGTGGCAGGCCACACAAGCTCACAGAACAAGACCGCCGAGGTGCTGAGGCGCATGGCGCATGAAAACTTGTCCTCCTTTGCAACACTCACTCTACCGAGTTCCAAACTGTCGCTGGAAGCAACATCAGCACAATAACTGTTTATAAGCCTCTGGAGCCTCAACTCCCCATGGACAGACCCCAACCAATGTAAGTTAATGTTTTGTATCATTTAGCTAGCTAGTTCCTAAACATTAACCCCTTATTCTTAGTCTTGGAAATGTTTCACTGACTTTCTATCTCTGCATTATTCACAGGGTCACTGTCAAGTTGTGAGTCTGAAAATGGACACTGGAGGTTAAGGAATCTGCATAGTAAGTATCAATTTGATGTTCATGAACATTTGTCACGACCTGATTAAGTCTGGCTAACTCATGTGGTCGGCTAATCCTTACCCTAACTCTTTTCCTAACCGAATTCTTCTAACCTACCACATGAATTCACCTAACCCGGCACGTTAATTCACCTAACCTGCCAATTTAGTTATCCTAACTTGTAATTCACCTAACCTGCAACTGGCTCCGACTGAACATTTGCTAACAGTGGAGCCTAACCAAGTCAGGTAGCCCGATCTCATTGGGTAGTCAAACATTAACCCTTCATTTAAAAAAAAATATATTGTGTGGATTTTTTTTTTTCCCCCGCTATAGATTCTTTTTCTGTCTCAGGGTAACTGTTCACTTGTCTAAAGTTCTTATTTTCAAATAGAGTTGATAAGTGCACAGAGGTCATTTGTACACTATATTTTGTTTTTCAGATGCGACCTTCCAGTGGCTTTCTGAGCTCAAAAATGGAAGCAATAGATTTTTTTTTGTGTTAATTCTTTGTGTTTTTTTCTATTGCATTTGACATGCATTTAATTACATTTCTTACACGTATATCACCATACATTATGAACTATGTATTACTCATATATAAAAATACGTGTTATTCATATATAAATATATTGACCATAAATAGTCATGCATAATGTTAAATATATATATATATATATATTTTTAATACATGTAAATATATGAATAGCACATGTATGTAAAATGCATACTACCATATATGGATAAGCAATACACGTAAATATATTTACACATGCCAAAAATATTCAAACATATATTTTTTTTTAAACTTTTAAAAAACACTAAAATTAAACATGTAAATATATTTATGTAATATAGACATATATTTAGATTTGTATTTCAAATATTGTTACATATATTCCATATTTGTATTTGAAATATATGTCAATTAAGTATGTATGGTATGGGCAATTCTAAATTGCGTTGAGGGTAGCATAAATGCAAGCATATGCTTACCATATGCTTACCAGCAGGTCATGATGCCATATAGATTATTCTTGAAAAGCACAAAACGAGAAGTATTGTAGTTAAGGGACGGTTTATTTGTGGATATCACTATATTGAGTCAGTCATTTCCTGCTGCAAACGTTGCAGATTCCAATCAATTGCCTAATCACTATTTGTATTTTTATTTAACTAGGCAAGTCAGTTAAGAACAAATTCTTATTTTCAATGACGGTGGTGTTGTTCAAGGGGCCTTGTTCAGGGGCAGAACGACAGATTTGTACCTTGTCAGGTCGGAGAGTTGAACTTGCAACCTTTCGGTTACTAGTCCAACACTCTAACCACCAGGCCACCCTGCCGTCCCTACACTCTAACCACTAGACTAACCTGGCCTTTTTTATTTACATTCTAGAACATTTCACATGTTATGACACATATCAGGCCACACATTCCTTGAGGCTATTGTGTGTTGTTTACTATACAATCTAAATGGTGTGTATATGTGGGACTAAATTCTCTATAGCCTCTATGGCCAACACACATAGCCACAATGAATAGAGAGAGCGTGAACTAAACTGCTGCCTCCCCATGTATGACAGCATTCCTGTCTCAACGAGGAACATAAAACATATAGCCCAATAAACCAATTGATAAGCAGTACCCAATAAAGTTCAAATAAAGTCTCTATTGTCTACAGCGGCTCCTTAGACAGACATGATCACAGACCAAAGCCGACATTCCTAAATATTACGTGTGTGTGTGTGTGTGTGTGTGTGTGTAATTCTGAATTAAAATGACAACTATTACAACATTAACTATCCTTTCTTACAATCTATCCACATATGATTTTAGTCTTATAATAAGGTCAAAAGGGGGAAAAAACAGAATTTGCGCCTAAAGTCATACTTTGAAAGTCCGATCCCACCATGCGTAAAGTAACTCATTTAAAAAAAGCAGCAAAACTATAATCTTACCTATTTACATTGTCATCACGGACACAAGTTGTGGACGCCGTAGGTCTATATCGTTTATATTTATTTTAAACGCAATGCAATCCTAATAGAACGTCCTATAACTGGAAAGTATAAATTCGTATCCTGAGTATACTACGTTCCGCTGAGAGAGTGCACTGCTACGGTGTGCGTCTCTGAGAAGCTTTCACAACAGACTGAGTCGGGAGAGAGAGAAAGCGCTGCTCATAAATAACTGAGGGCCGATTGTTCGCGGAGACTGGAATGGTTGGAATGCGAGAGCTCGGAGTCCCTCAGAGATCAGAACCGCAGAGCGCAGCGCGCAGCGCGCAGAGCGCACAGCGAGAACAGGGGGCAGGGCGAGTAGAGTCGGGACTGCAGAGCAGAGCTGAGCAGCACCGTGCACATAGCAGAGAGACAGCTGGTAGTCGCCTGCCTGTGTAATGTAAAGCGTTTCGTTGTTGTTAGCAGTTGGGGAGATGAAGTAATTAGCTATAGCACGCTGTGACTAGAAAGAGAAAATTGGGGCACTATTGTGAAGCAGAGCATTAGTTTTAAACGGACTTTAATTTTCACAACATTATAAACTCCTCATATAGTATACCATACACAATTATACCAAGAAATATTATATCGAGAAATATTCTATCAAGAAATATTCTATCATGAAATATTCTATCGTGATTTTACCCATTGTTTTATTGTCCTTGTGGAAAATGTAATCTGAGCGATCCCTATAACACACGGTGACAACTGCTGATGGAAAATTTTATATTATAAAATACAGTTGATTGATTTGATTAATAAACCATGCATGACAAATGTACTGCTTGGATCAAGCTTACTGACCTACCTGCAATTCAGGCAAACGTTTCTGTGCTAAAATCCAAAACATGGCATTAACGTAGTAACATCAACCAGACATGGAAGCTGGAGACGAGCAGCAGTGAAAGTTGAACGTTAAAGTGAAGCATCATTGATTGTTATTTTGTATTTTTTTAAAGGCCTTTTATTTGCATGTGCCTGGTAAATATTTAAGCTGAGGCCCGTGCCGGGTAATTGTGGAGTCTATGTCTGTGTGGACATGGTGGAGTGTGTGTGTGTGTGTGTGTGTGTGTATGCCTGTGAGGGGTGTGTGCCAGCCGGGTGTGTGAGGCCCGCTGCCTGCCAGCTGTCTGGGGGTGAAAACCATGTCCCCTCCCTAATCAGGGTTAGCTCTGAGAGAAGAGATGCATTGTTCTCCTCACAGCAGACATGACCAAGAGGAGAGGAGGGGAGGAGGGGACAGCCCTGCCATCTGCTGCATGGGAGCACCTTCATCACCACAAATGGCACCCTATTCCCTATTTAGTGCACTAAGTTTGACCAGGATCCATGGCTCTGGTCAAAAGTAGTGTACTATATAGGGAATAGGGTATATAGGGAATAGGGTGCCATTTGGGATGTTACCCAGGACTAACCAACACCAACCCCCTGGTCCGTGCTGTCCTGCATTCTTCACACACATGCTGCATAGCAGGAAGCTGCCTAGGCCCTAAGATCAGCTAGCCTGGCTGAGAGGGGGATGCTGCCTAGGCCCTAAGATCAGCTAGCCTGGCTGAGAGGGGGAAGCTGCCTAGGCCCTAAGATCAGCTAGCCTGACTGAGAGGGGGATGCTGCCTAGGCCCTAGGATCAGGTGCCCTGGCTGAGAGGGGGAAGCTGCCTAGGCTCTAAGATCAGCTAGCCTCGCTGAGAGGGGGAAGCTGCCTAGGCCCTAAGATCAGCTGGCCTGGCTGAGAGGGGGAAGCTGCCTAGGCCCTAAGATCAGCTAGCCTGGCTGAGAGGGGGATGCTGCCTAGGCCCTAGGATCAGGTGGCCTGGCTGAGAGGGGGAAGCTGCCTAAGCCCTAAGATCAGCTAGCCTGGCTGAGAGGGGGAAGCTGCCTAGGCCCTAAGATCAGCTGGCCTGGCTGAGAGAGGATGCTGCCTAGGCCCTAAGATCAGCTAGCCTGGCTGAGAGGAGGAAGCTGCCTAGGCCCTAAGATCAGCTAGCCTGGCTGAGAGAGGGAAGCTGCCTAGGCCGTAAGATCAGCTAGCCTGGCTGAGAGGGGGAAGCTGCCTAGGCCCTAAGATCAGCTAGCCTGGCTGAGAGGGGGAAGCTGCCTGGGCCCTAGGATCAGTTGGCCTGGCTGAGAGAGGATGCTGCCTAGGCCCTAGGATCAGCTGGCCTGGCTGAGAGGAGGATGCTGCCTAGGCCCTAGGATCAGCTGGCCTGGCTGAGAGGGGGAAGCTGCCTAGGCCCTAGGATCAGCTAGCCTGGCTGAGAGGGGGAAGCTGCCTAGGCCCTAGGATCAGCTGGCCTGGCTGATAGAGGATGGCTAGCGGCTACATGCTGACAAAGGTGAGAAGGGACTTATTTTTAGCCAGGTTTCTTCTTTAGGTTGTGGTTCTTGCATTTGTGACTGTAACAAGCCTCAACTTGCCGACTCTTGTCAAAATGACATAGTCCCTTGTATTTTCTGAAACACCCACATTTCACCATCTCATAGTCAAATGACCTCCTGGTAATTTGCATGTCAGTTGAAGGCCAACTGTCACATCGTACATTCATTCAGCCAGCTCCTGTAACTGCCTGTTATTTTACATAACAGGCCCACAGAAAGCTTAGTAACCTACACCTTAATTAGGCTAAACACGATTTTGTACTAGAGCTAGTACAATCTAGTTTTAGAATAACTAGGGTCATATGATGGAAAGTTGATAGACGTGGAAGATTCTGTTCTGAGTAGTAGAAATACCATGTCCACACAGACATAGACTCCACAATTACCCGGCACGGGCCTCAGCTTAAATATTTACCAGGCACATGCAAATAAAAGGCCTTAAAAAAACACAAACAAAAACAATCAAAGATGCTTAACTTTAACTTAAAAAAAAACATTTACAGTTAAGTGGAAATAAACTGACTGTACAAAACATTAGAAACACCTGCTCCTGTCCATGAAAAAGACCGACCAGGTGAAATCTATGATCCCTTGTTGATGTCCCTTGTTAGATCCACTTGGTGAAGCTGGTTGAGAGAATGCCAAGAGTGTGCAAAGCTGTCCTCAAGGCAAAGAAGGGTGGCTACTTTGAAGAATCTAAAATATAAAACGTATTTTGATTTAATTAACACATTTTATTTTGTTACTACATGATTCCATATGTGTTAATTCATAGTTTTGATGTCTTCACTATTATTCTACAAATGTAGAAAATAGTACAAATAAAGAAAAAATCTGGAATGAGTAGGTGTGTCCAAACGTTTGACTAGTACTGCATGCACTCATTACTGTAAGTCGCTCTGAGTAAGAGTGTCTGCTCATTTTTTTTAAATGTCAAAACGGTGTATGGTAGTAGTTGCCAGGAGCACTAGTCTGTGTCAAAAAAAACACAGCAACGCTACAGATTTTTTCACGCTCAACAGTTTCCCGTGTGTATCAAGAATGGTCCACCACCCGAAAGCACATGTAACCCAAACTTTTACACAAGTTTGGGAAGCATTGGAGTCAACATGGGCCAGCATCCCTGTGGAACACTTTCGAACACCTTGTAGAGTCCATGCCCCGACGAATTGAGTCTCTTCTGAGGGGAAAAGGGGAGTGCAGCTCAATATTGGGAAGGTGTTCTTCATTTGTTTTTTTTACACTCTGTGTAGTTGAGGGTTGTTACAACGTTTGGACGACACCTCCTGAAACTGTCTGTTTTGTGACTGTTGACATAATATCCTGCCGCAAAAACACAGTAACCTATTGCCTCTCATGGAGCCAGTATACTAGCTTTAGACGGTAATACTATATATACTGGTATATCTGTAATACTATACATACTGGTATATCTGTAATACTATACATACTGGTATATCTGTAATACTATACATACTGGTATATCTGTAATACTATACATACTGGTATATCTGTAATACTATACATACTGGTATATCTGTAATACTATACATACTGTATATCTGTAATACTATACATACTGGTATATCTGTAATACTATACATACTGGTATATCTGTAATACTATACATACTGGTATATCTGTAATACTATACATACTGGTATATCTGTAGATGGTAATACTATACATACTGGTATATCTGTAGATGGTAATACTATACCTACTGGTATATATGTAGATGGTAATACTATACATACTGGTATATCTGTAATACTATACATACTGGTATATCTGTAATACTATACATAGTGGTATATCTGTAATACTATACATACTGGTATATCTGTAGTACTATACATACTGGTATATCTGTAATACTATACATACTGGTATATCTGTAATGCTATACATACTGGTATATCTGAAATACTATACATACTGGTATATCTGTAGATGGTAATACTATACATACTGGTATATCTGTAGTACTATACATACTGGTATATCTGTAGATGGTAATACTATACATACTGGTATATCTGTAGATGGTAATACTATACATACTGGTATATCTGTAGATGGTAATACTATACCTACTGGTATATCTGTAGATGGTAATACTATACATATTGGTATATCTGTAATACTATACATACTGGTATATCTGTAATACTATACATACTGGTATATCTGTAATACTATACATACTGGTATATCTGTAGTACTATACATACTGGTATATCTGTAGATGGTAATACTATACATACTGGTATATCTGTAGTACTATACATACTGGTATATCTGTAGATGGTAATACTATACATATTGGTATATCTGTAATACTATACATACTGGTATATCTGTAATACTATACATACTGGTATATCTGTAATACTATACATACTGGTATATCTGTAGATGGTAATACTATACATACTGGTATATCTGTAGTACTATACATACTGGTATATCTGTAGATGGTAATACTATACATACTGGTATATCTGTAATACTATACATACTGGTATATCTGTAATACTATACATACTGGTATATCTGTAGTACTATACATACTGGTATATCTGTAATACTATACATACTGGTATATCTGTAGATGGTAATACTATAGATACTGGTATATCTGTAATACTATACATACTGATATATCTGTAGTACTATACATACTGGTATATCTGTAGATGGTAATACTATACATACTGGTATATCTGTAGATGGTAGTACTATACATACTGGTATATCTGTAGATGGTAACACTATACATACTGGTATATCTGTAATACTATACATACTGGTATATCTGTAATGCTATACATACTGGTATATCTGTAATACTATACATACTGGTATATCTGTAATACTATACATACTGGTATATCTGTAATACTGTACATACTGGTATATCTGTAATACTATACATACTGGTATATCTGTAATACTATACATACTGGTATATCTGTAATACTATACATACTGGTATATCTGTAGATGGTAATACTATACATACTGGTATATCTGTAATACTATACATACTGGTATATCTGTAACGCTATACATACTGGTATATCTGTAACACTATACATACTGGTATATCTGTAGATGGTAGTACTATACATACTGGTATATCTGTAGATGGTAATACTATACATACTGGTATATCTGTAACACTATACATACTGGTATATCTGTAACACTATACATACTGGTATATCTGTAGATGGTAGTACTATACATACTGGTATATCTGTAGATGGTAATACTATACATACTGGTATATCTGTAATACTATACATACTGGTATATCTGTAATACTATACATACTGGTATATCTGTAATACTATACATACTGGTATATCTGTAGATGGTAGTACTATACATACTGGTATATCTGTAGATGGTAACACTATACATACTGGTATATCTGTAATACTATACATACTGGTATATCTGTAATACTATACATACTGGTATATCTGTAATACTATACATACTGGTATATCTGTAATACTATACATACTGGTATATCTGTAACACTATACATACTGGTATATCTGTAGAACTATACATACTGGTATCCCATAAACTAGATTGTGTTATCATATTCTGGGAGTGGAAATGAAATGAGGAAGAGTAAAGGCCCATAAACACATCCATCTGCCTAGAAAACTTCCCTGACTTCCCTCACCAAAAAATTGATGTGTGAAACGCAAATTCAACACAATTCAACCCCCCTTTCATTTGTGTGAAACACACATTCAACACAATTCAATCCCCTTTAATTTGTGTGAAACACACATTCAACACAATTCAACCCCCCTTTCACATGTGTGAAACACACATTCAACCCCCCTTTCACATGTGTGAACTGTGAAGCACCCAGATATATTGTCTATTAGATGTGTAGCTAGAAGCAGACAGACCGTGCTGTGACACACACGTACATGTGTGAACTGTGAAGCACACAGATATATTGTCTATTAGATGTGTAGCTAGAAGCAGACAGACCGTGCTGTGACACACGTACAGGCCATTAGAACAACCTGTGAATGGACAGGCAGACATTACATGTGAAGAGGGCAAGCCATTTAACCAGTCAATTCAGAAACACAGCCACAGAGCAATTTCCTTATTTCCACAGTGAATATAGGGATCAACATTTCTGGTTACTTCCCCCGAATTGACTGAAAATGTACTCTGATAAGATCCTTGAAGACATGTGAACTACCTGGACAGGCCATTCGACCCATCAGAACCTGTTAATGGGTCATTCGGCCTGGCTTGACTGGGCCATCGGCAGCACAATGCAGCCTATAGGCAGTGGGTGCGACCGGCCCTGTGTTGGGGGACTTCTCCATTCCGTTTGTTTCCCTGCTAAAGGAGGAAATGGCCACATTCCTCATATTAGCATATCCATGGGGGGGCTGGGCCCCCCCCCCCCTCCCCCTAGCCACTGCTGCTGTGGCTGAGAGGAGGGGAAAACAAAGTGTAGGCTGCCAGGGGGGCGGGGCTGGGGGCGGGGCCAGTCCCAGGGCAACAGCACCTTTACATTGGAGTCATTTAGCAAAGTTTTATCCAGAGCAATTAGGGATTAAGTGCCTTGCTCAAGGACAGATGGACAGATTTTTCACCTAGTCGGCTCAGGGATTTGAACCGACAACCTTTCAGTTACTGGCCCAACACTTTTTTTTTTTTTTTTTGTATTTTCACCCCTTTTTTCTCCCCAGTTTTGTGGTATCCAATTGGTAGTTACAGTCTTGTCTCATCGCTGCAACTCCCGTACGGACTCGGGAGAGGCGAAGGTCGAGAGCTGTGCGTCCTCCGAAACACAACCCAACCGCACTGCTTCTTGACACAATGCCCATCCAACCCGGAAGCCAGCCGCACCAACGTGTCGGAGGAAACACCGTACACCTGGCGACCATGTCAACGTGCACTGCGCCCGGCTCGCCACAGGAGTTACTAGTGTGCGATGAGACAAGGATATCCCTTGTCTCATCCTCCCCTTACCCGGACGAAGCTGGGCCAATTGTGCGCCGCCCCATGGGTCTCCCGGTCGCGTAGCCCAACACTCTTAACTGCTAGGATACCTGCCGCACATTCACAACATTGTTGGAGGTAACCCATCTGTCTCGAGAAAGTACTGGCCCGTAGTCGCTGATATTTTAAATTAAAAATTTAAATTGGCATTTTGTCTTGATGAACAATAGGGCTGCATGCGTGTTCAAATCCATAAACACCAAATGCTTTCTATAGGGACAGTAATGTATGGGTGTTTAATTAGATCCGGAAGCGGATTAATGAGTTAGTGTAACGGCACTACTACTGTTCTACAACAGTGCATAAGGAAGGAGTGGAGTATATTCTGGAACATACACACAAAGACATTAGCTGTTTTTGATACAATGTTTTGTGATGGAATAAACAATAGCTACTTTTTTTTCTCACATTAGTTTGCCAAAGACCATGTGGTAATTCACACCACAGAAAAAGGTATCACCTCAAAAAGTCAAATAATAATCCATAAAAACAATAATCAATTGCTTTTTCTCTCCCTAAAAAAAACCCCAGATTGTTGTCATTTCTGGCACAGTAAAATGCTGAATAGAGAAACAGCTCATTGTTACTTGTTGCAAGGGCACGGGACACACTCAGAAACTGCTCTAAACAAATACCAGGACCACTATGAGGATTATGTCGATGAGTTGGAGATGAACAACAGTTACTCAAGTACGTCTGTGTTGTAACAGCTAGCGGCACAACTCAACTGAGTTCTACAGTTGTACAGCACCTGCTGTCTTGCAATGCCGACTCAGGGCATTCCACACTCAACCATCAAGTTCAAACAAGCCTTTCAAAGAAAAGACAATACTTTCTCCTGTCTGGTGTAACATTTACCCATGGGGCAAGGATACACATTTACACTGAGGGCCATGTTCTCCTTCACAGACTACAGCTCCAAGATGCACTGGGCTTGTAGCATCAGGTCTGTCCTCAACGGTCTGACCCAGAGCCATCAGGCCTGTCCTCAACGGTCTGACCCAGAGCCATCAGGCCTGTCCTCAACGGTCTCACCCAGAGCCATCAGGCCTGTCCTCAACTATCCCACCCAGAGCCATCAGGCCTGTCCTCAACGGTCTCACCCAGAGCCATCAGGCCTGTCCTCAACTATCCCACCCAGAGCCATCAGGCCTGTCCTCAACGGTCTGACCCAGAGCCATCAGGCCTGTCCTCAACGGTCTGACCCAGAGCCATCAGGCCTGTCCTCAACTATCCCACCCAGAGCCATCAGGCCTGTCCTCAACGGTCTCACCCAGAGCCATCAGGCCTGTCCTCAACTATCCCACCCAGAGCCATCAGGCCTGTCCTCAACTATCTCACCCAGAACCATCAGGCCTGTCCTCAACTGTCTCACCCTGTCCTCAACTATCTCACCCAGAGCCATCAGGCCTGTCCTCAACGGTCTCACCCTGTCCTCAACTATCTCACCCAGAGCCATCAGGCCTGTCCTCAACTGTCTCACCCTGTCCTCAACTATCTCACCCAGAGCCATCAGGCCTGTCCTCAACTGTCTCACCCTGTCCTCAACTATCTCACCCAGAGCCATCAGGCCTGTCCTCAACTGTCTCACCCTGTCCTCAACTATCTCACCCAGAGCCATCATGTCTGTCCTCAACTATCTCACCCAGAGCCATCAGGTCTGTCCTCTACGGTCTCACCCAGAGCCATCAGGTCTGTCCTCTACGGTCTGACCCAGAACCATCAGGCCTGTCCTCAATTATCTCACCCAGAGACATCAGGCCTGTCCTCAACGGTCTCAACCAGAACAATCAGGCCTGTCCTCAGCGGTCTCACCCAGAGCCATCAGGCCTGTCCTCAACTATCCCACCCAGAGCCATCAGGCCTGTCCTCAACGGTCTGACCCAGAGCCATCAGGCCTGTCCTCAACGGTCTGACCCAGAGCCATCAGGCCTGTCCTCAACTATCCCACCCAGAGCCATCAGGCCTGTCCTCAACGGTCTCACCCAGAGCCATCAGGCCTGTCCTCAACTATCCCACCCAGAGCCATCAGGCCTGTCCTCAACTATCCCACCCAGAACCATCAGGCCTGTCCTCAACTATCTCACCCAGAACCATCAGGCCTGTCCTCAACTGTCTCACCCTGTCCTCAACTATCTCACCCAGAGCCATCAGGCCTGTCCTCAACGGTCTCACCCTGTCCTCAACTATCTCACCCAGAGCCATCAGGCCTGTCCTCAACTGTCTCACCCTGTCCTCAACTATCTCACCCAGAGCCATCAGGCCTGTCCTCAACTGTCTCACCCTGTCCTCAACTATCTCACCCAGAGCCATCAGGCCTGTCCTCAACTGTCTCACCCTGTCCTCAACTATCTCACCCAGAGCCATCATGTCTGTCCTCAACTATCTCACCCAGAGCCATCAGGTCTGTCCTCTACGGTCTCACCCAGAGCCATCAGGTCTGTCCTCTACGGTCTGACCCAGAACCATCAGGCCTGTCCTCAATTATCTCACCCAGAGCCATCAGGCCTGTCCTCAACTATCCCACCCAGAGCCATCAGGCCTGTCCTCAACGGTCTCACCCAGAGCCATCAGGCCTGTCCTCAACTATCCCACCCAGAGCCATCAGGCCTGTCCTCAACGGTCTGACCCAGAGCCATCAGGCCTGTCCTCAACGGTCTGACCCAGAGCCATCAGGCCTGTCCTCAACTATCCCACCCAGAGCCATCAGGCCTGTCCTCAACGGTCTCACCCAGAGCCATCAGGCCTGTCCTCAACTATCCCACCCAGAGCCATCAGGCCTGTCCTCAACTATCCCACCCAGAACCATCAGGCCTGTCCTCAACTATCTCACCCAGAACCATCAGGCCTGTCCTCAACTGTCTCACCCTGTCCTCAACTATCTCACCCAGAGCCATCAGGCCTGTCCTCAACGGTCTCACCCTGTCCTCAACTATCTCACCCAGAGCCATCAGGCCTGTCCTCAACTGTCTCACCCTGTCCTCAACTATCCCACCCAGAGCCATCAGGCCTGTCCTCAACGGTCTCACCCAGAGCCATCAGGCCTGTCCTCAATTATCTCACCCAGAGACATCAGGCCTGTCCTCAACGGTCTCAACCAGAACAATCAGGCCTGTCCTCAGCGGTCTCACCCAGAACCATCAGGCCTGTCCTCAGCGGTCTCAGCGATTTGAATGTAACCAATTTCTCCAGCACTAAGTCTTATCTTGCTGTCCAGTGCTACCAGTCCCAGGGTGCATCACAAATGGCACCCTATTCCATAATAGTCCATGACTGTTGAACAGAGCCCATAGGGAACAGGGTGCACTACATAGGGAATAGGAATAGCGTTCCATTTGGGATGCATTCTTTGTTAAGGATCCTCCCACCTGCTAACCAGGTGTACTGCCTGTCCATCTAGCCAGCCAGGTGTACTGCCTGTCCATCTAGCCAGCCAGGTGTACTGCCTGTCCATCTAGCCAGCCAGGTGTACTGCCTGTCCATCTAGCCAGCCAGGTGTACTGCCTGTCCATCTAGCCAGCCAGGTGTACTGCCTGTCCATCTAGCCAGCCAGGTGTACTGCCTGTCCATCTAGCCAGCCAGGTGTACTGCCTGTCCATCTAGCCAGCCAGGTGTACTGCCTGTCCATCTAGCCAGCCAGGTGTACTGCCTGTCCATCTAGCCAGCCAGGTGTACTGCCTGTCCATCTAGCCAGCCAGGTGTACTGCCTGTCCATCTAGCCAGCCAGGTGTACTGCCTGTCCATCTAGCCAGCCAGGTGTACTGCCTGTCCATCTAGCCAGCCAGGTGTACTGCCTGTCCATCTAGCCAGCCAGGTGTACTGCCTGTCCATCTAGCTAACCAGGTGTACTGCCTGTCCATCTAGCCAGCCAGGTGTACTGCCTGTCAATCTAGCCAGCCAGGTGTACTGCCTGTCCATCTAGCCAGCCAGGTGTACTGCCTGTCCATCTAGCCAGCCAGGTGTACTGCCTGTGTATAACGAGGAGAGGTAAAGACCCACCATTCTGTGACGATCTCCATTGATGTACACAGGCTCTTTGAATGTTCATTGATGCTTAAAATGTGGTTTTGACTGCAGCTTTCAAAGGCAGATTCAAATGTTTCTCCTCTGCTGCAGTAGAACAATAGAAGCCTTTGGAGCCATAGAGCCATTCAGGGAACCAGAAGCTGTCCCAAATAGCAACCCATTTCCTTTATAGTGCACTGTATTCTTGACCAGGGCCCATAGACCGGTACACCGTGAAGGGAATAGTGAAGTCATTCTGGAGGCATCAGTCCTGACTAGAGGACAAAGAGCTGCTCTGTGTTTCAGATGGAGGTGAGGACAGAGGTGGGGCCAGTTAACACTAGAGCCTGTTGAATGCTGTTGACTCAATGGCAGTTAACTGGAGAGACACGTAGGCACACTCAAAGATGAAGCTATGATTCAGTTGATTTGTGATAGGCAGTTTCTGATAACTGGTGTAATGTCATGGAAAGTTGATGGACGTAGAAGATGCTGTTTGAGTCGTAGAACAACCTAGAACATTTACAGGTGCAGTTAAGGGGAAATACACTGACTGTACAAAACATTAGGAACACCTATGATCCTTTACTGATGTCACTTATTAAATCCACTTTAACCAATGTAAGTGCAGGGGAGGATACAGGTTAAAGACTTCCTAATGCTTTGTGACAATTGAGACATGTATGTTTTACTGTGTGTGTGTGCCATTCAGAGGGTGAATGGACAAAATATTGAAGTGTCTTTGAACGGGGGGTGGGGGGGGGGGGTGGGGGGGTGGTATGGTAGTAGGTGCCAGACCGTGCACCGGTTTGTGTTGGTCAAGAACCGCTGCTTGGTTTTTTCCACGCTCAACAGTTTCCTGTTTGTATCAAGAATGTTCCACCAACCGAAGGACATCCAGCCAACTTGACACAACTGTAGGAAGCGTTGGAGTCAACATGGGGCCGGCATTCCTGTGGAACACTTTCGACACCTTGTAGAGTCCATGCCCCAAGATGAGGGGTGGGGGTGGGGGGGGGGGGGGGGTGTAACTTAATATTAGGAAGGTGTTGTTCATGTTTTGTACACTCAGTGTATGTACTGCCTCTATGTTGTCTTATTATCAGAGCAACAATGGAACAATCTGAAAGCATGGATCTGAGAAAAACAGACCAAAAAAAAAAAAGAACTATGCTTGATTTCTGATAACTAGGCTATGTGATGGAAAGTTGATATAGAATATGTGACCTGGTAGACGGGTTTTACAGAATATGCTGTTGACAGTAGAAATACATCAAACATTTACAGTTGCAATTTCAAGTGGAAAATAAAAGTTAGGTTACCTCTTACCTTGTTGTCAGAGCAACAACGGAACAATCTGGATGGGAAAAGTACAGTAGTTGTGTCAGTGCGTGTCAATGTGTATGTCAGTGCTAGCTTTTTAGTGGCTGCTACATGAGGGTCGAGCATTCCATGATGCCAGTGTTCCATGAAAACTATTTAAAGGTTCTGAGCGTCACCGTCTCAGGGGAAAAATAAACAACTTTTGTTTGGCCCACAACACCATTCCTTAGTGATTATTTATCAAGGTTTTATTTCTTAAATTTTTTTCTTCACATTTCTGTTCAAATGTTGGAAGTCCTCAGCCAACACAATGTTGTTATATAATATATTATCTGTATTTACAACACTTAAAGGAGAAATGTGCTCTGGTTCTAATGGTTGTCAAACCTCTCCTCAGGGACCCTCAGCCGTTCCATGTGTTTCATCTATTCCGGAGCTAAGCACACCTGATTCAACTTGTCGACTAATCATCAAGCCCTTGACTAGATGACTCAGGTGAGGTAGTTCAAATCAAATCAAATTTATTTATATAGCCCTTCGTACATCAGCTGATATCTCAAAGTACTGTACAGAAACCCAGCCTAAAAACCCCAAACAGCAAGCAATGCAGGTGTTGAAGCACGGTGGCTAGTGAAAAACTCCCCTAGAAAGGCCAAAACCTAGGAAGAAACCTAGAGAGGAACCAGGCTATGTGGGGTGGCCAGTCCTCTTCTGGCTGTGCCAGTTCAGGGCTACAACAACATTAAAAAACATTTGGGAGTCCCAGAGGGGGGTTGATGAATTAATCTAGTTAATCTAGTGGCATCTAAGGTTTACACCAGGGTTCAATCCGATCGCTCTTGTTGACAATGTATTTTTTTAATGCCCCCCCCTCACAAAGTCTGCATTCACGGTAACACTGCATTTGTCGTCTCAATTGGAAATTACCTTTAAATGACGCATTGTCAACAAACACGATCGGATTGAATACTGGCCCTTGTCTAAACTTATCAATTTGATTAATTTATTTACATCCTCAACAAATCGCAAAAACAAAATGAGGCAAATTAAAATGTAATTAATCTGTTTTGACTTGCTCAAGCTCGGTATGATCTCTTGATCAAGCTAGGTAAGATCTCTTGATCAAGCTAGGTAAGATCTCTTGATCAATCTAGGTAAGATCTCTTGATCAAGCTCGGTAAGATCTCTTGATCAAGCTAGGTAACATCTCTTGATCAAGCTAGGTAACATCTCTTGATCAAGCTAGGTAACATCTCTTGATCAAGCTAGGTAACATCTCTTGATCAAGCTAGGTAACATCTCTTGATCAAGCTAGGTAACATCTCTTGATCAAGCTAGGTAACATCTCTTAATCAAGCTAGGTAAGATCTCTTGATCAAGCTAGGTAAGATCTCTTGATCAAGCTAGGTAAGATCTCTTGATCAAGCTAGGTAAGATCTCTTGATCAAGCTAGGTAACATCTCTTGATCAAGCTAGGTAAGATCTCTTGATCAAGCTAGGTAACATCTCTTGGCTTGGCCTTCACCCAAGTGCTGTAGATTTAACCTAAACGTGTTAAAATAATTACTCAACTAAAAGTCTATCTTTGTCTCTCTCGCTGCACTCCCACCTGTCTTTACCTAAATCTCAGTGGATTGATGTCATTTTACCCCTGCGACTCTTTCATACTCTTGAGGATTTAATGCACCATCTGGGCACTTAAATCACAAGAAAGACAAGAAAGATATGTTATATTCGATGGTGTTCATTTTATGTGGAATTGAACATTTTTAAATAATTTAATACAGTTGAAATGTTTACAAATTGGATGCGGAGAAATGAAAGCAACTAACAAAAATGAACACTAGGATTATAGTGGTATTATGTCTGATCTCACAAAAACAATGTAATGTATGTTTAGATGTTTAGAGCCAAGCGTGTTGATTTTTAAATCTGTAGGTATCCTGCTATTGAAACACTCGTTGCATTTTGCAAGAGAACGTGACAACAACAGTAATTAATGAGGCAGCCTAGAGAGTGCAGATGAGTGCAGGTAAGATAGACAGAGCAAGTGTTTGGTGGTTACATCCCTGTTCCAACCCTTTATATTCATTTATTCATATATGCAAATACAGACAATGTATTTATGAAAATTAGGCACATATCATTTTCTATATTTTAATTCAAAATATTTTTTTAAAGACCTGATACAATAACAAAATGTATATGCGAGTGCATTATTTATTTCGTGACTAAATTGTTATTTTTTGTTTCGTTGTTCCAGATGCATGATGCTTTTAAATTATACGTTTCTAAAACATGTACCTATAGGCTGAATCCTCAGAAGAAAACCCAGTAACAACTACATAGAGAGTTGAATAATAAATAATGTATTGAGTATAAACAGGAAAAGAAAACAAAAAAGAAGTGGGTTAACAACCCCACCTCCCATCCCATTACTCCACCCCCACCTCCCATCCCATTACTCCACCCCCACCTCCCATCCCATTACTCCACCCCCACCTCCCATCCCATTACTCCACCCCCACCTCCCATCCCATTACTCCACCCCCACCTCCCATCCCATTACTCCACCCCCACCTCCCATCCCATTACTCCACCCCCACCTCCCATCCCATTACTCCACCCCCACCCAGCTCCACCCCCACCTCCCATCCCATTACTCCACCCCCACCCAGCTCCACCCCCACCTCCCATCCCATTACTCCACCCCCACCCAGCTCCACCCCCACCTCCAATCCCATTACTCCACCCCAACCCTGCTCCACCCCCACCTCCCATCCCATTACTCCACCCCCTCCCTGCTCCACCCCCACCTCCCATCCCATTACTCCACCCCCACCCAGCTCCACCCCACCTCCCATCCCATTCCCCCAAACCCACCCAGCCAACATGTCTCCAGCCCCACCTCCCATCCCATTCCCCCAACACCACCCAGCCAACATGTCTCCACCCCAACCTCCCATCCCATTCCCCCAACCCCATCCAGCCATGTCTCCACCCCAACCTCCCATCCCATTCCCCCAACCCCCATCCAGCCATGTCTCCACCCCAACCTCCCATCCCATTCCCCCAACCCCATCCAGCCATGTCTCCACCCCAACCTCCCATCCCATTCCCCCAACCCCCATCCAGCCATGTCTCCACCCCAACCTCCCATCCCATTCCCCCAACCCCCATCCAGCCATGTCTCCACCCCAACCTCCCATCCCATTCCCCCAACCCCCATCCAGCCATGTCTCCACCCCCACCTCCCATCCCATTCCCTCAACCTCACCCAGCCAACATGTCTCCACCCCCACCTCTCATCCCATTCCCCCAACCCCACCCAGCCACCCCAACCTCCCATCCCATTCCCCCAACCCCACCCAGCCAACATGTCTCCACCTCCAACTCTCATCCCATTCCCCCAACCCCACCCAGCCACCCCCATCTTCCTTGACTAGCACCATTCATTCTCGCTGTCAAAAATTAAAAAGTCAAAACGTCTAACAGTAACGGATGGTGAATTGAGAGAGAGAGAGAGAGAGAGAGAGAGTGAGTGAGGTTATTGTCATCTAAGAGAGTGAGGTTATTGTCATCTAAGAGAGTGAGGTTATTGTCATCTAAGAGAGTGAGGTTATTGTCATCTAAGAGAGTGAGGTTAATGTCATCTAAGAAAGTGAGGTTATTGTCATCTAAGAGAGTGAGGTTATTGTCATCTAAGAGAGTGAGGTTAATGTCATCTAAGAAAGTGAGGTTATTGTCATCTAAGAGAGTGAGGTTATTGTCATCTAAGAGAGTGAGGTTATTGTCATCTAAGAAAGTGAGGTTATTGTCATCTAACAGAGTGAGGTTATTGTCATCTAAGAGAGTGAGGTTATTGTCATCTAAGAGAGTAAGGTTATTGTCATCTAAGAGATTGAGGTTATTGTCATCTAATCTTATTGTCATCTAATCTTCACGGATTAATCCCAGTTTCAACAGGGCAGACAGCGTGTATGGTGTCGTGTGGGAGAGCGGTTTGCTAATGTCAACGGTGTGAACAGAGTTCCCCATGGTGGTGGTGGGGTTACGGTATGGGCAGGCACAGGGCCGAAATTTTGGTTTTATTTTCCAAAATTGACCAAACATACGACCATTCTAGTCTATCAAAACCTTTTTCTGCGTTGAGAGATGGAACTGCCCAAGGTGCTTTGGTTTCTGATGAAGCAGGTTAGATATGTAATAGACAGGGGTTATCTGATGAAGCAGGCCAGGTATGTAATATAAAGGGGTTATCTGATGAAGCAGGTCAGGTATGTAATATAAAGGAGTTATCTGATGAAGCAGGTCAGATATGTAATATAAAGGGGTTATCTGATGAAGCAGGTCAGATATGTAATATAAAGGGGTTATCTGATGAAGCAGGTCAGGTATGTAATAGACTATGGTCACTACAGTCATAAACCCGAGATCCGTTCCGGAGAGGACATGTGCGATGCACAATGCTAATCGATGGCAAGGAACCCAGCTTCTTCTGCCTGAACAGTTCATAGATATAAACGTGTAAAGGTGAAATTTGATAATAAATGTATTATCTGAATTCCCACCCAAATCCCTGAACTGCATTTATTATTTGTCTGTGGTAGTAATATTTTTTTTTTTTAAGTCAATATATGATGGATTAAAACAATTATATATATATTTTTTGAGTATATTCATCCATTGTCCAACTATTGCTTTTAAAACCTTTTTTAAAAATGTGATTCTCTCTCTCTCTCTCTCTCTCTCTCTCTCTCTCTCTCTCTCTCTCTCTCTCTCTCTCTCTCTCTGTCTCTCTCTCTCTCTCCTCTCTCTCCTCTCTCTCTCTCTCTCTCTGTCTCTCTCTCTCTCTCTCTCTGTCTCTCTCTCTCTCTCCTCTCTCTCTCTCTCTCTCTGTTTACCTCTCTCTCTCTCTCTCTCTCTCTGTTTACCTCTCTCTCTCTCTGTTTACCTCTCTCTCTCTCTCTGTTTACCTCTCTCTCTCTCTCTGTGTCTCTCTCTCTCTCTCCTCTCTCTCTCTCTCTCTCTCTCTCTGTTTACCTCTCTCTCTCTCTCTCTCTGTTTATCTCTCTCTCTCTCTGTTTACATCTCTCTCTCTCTCTCCTCTCTCTCTCTCCTCTCTCTCTCTCCTCTCTCTCTCTCTCTCCTCTCTCTCTCTCTCTCTCTCTCTCTGTTTACCTCTCTCTCTCTCTCTGTCACATTATGCCGAGAGCAGGTGGTGGAGACCTTCACAAATGTCTCGTCAATATACAGCTCCTTGGTTAAAGCGTGCCTCACAATGATATTTTTGTAAATTCATTGACCAACTTTGAGTATATAAAAACTATATCAAACACAATCTTATAAACGCTAGGTACTAAATCACACTTTTATAGACACTATATACTAAGTCACTCTGTTATAGACACTATATACTAAATCACACTCTTATGGACACTACATACTAAATCACACTCTTATGGACACTAGATACTAAATCACACTCTTATGGACACTAGATACTAAATCACACTCTTATGGACACTAGATACTAAATCACACTGTTATGGACACTAGATACTAAATCCCACTCCAATAGCATTCTACCATATGGCATCTAAAAAGCTATCTGTCTCTCCATCTAACCCCCATCCATCCACCCAGCCAAGCCCAGAGTGCTAGGAGCAGATGGCTGGATAGAGGCATCTCTTCCTGTGTAGATAAAGACATCGATCTCCCTGGGCCATGCTGACTGGATCTGCTCATCAGCCATTCAAATGAGATGGATGCTTCTCTCTGCCTGCAGCCTAGTGACAACAAGAGGGCAGGTGGTGCAGGAAGGGGGTGGGGGGTGGGGTTATACCTCACAAACCCCTTGTCAATAGAAAGAGGGGTGAGGTGGAGGGGGGGTGATAGCCCTGAAATGTGACTGTCTGTCTGTGGCATAGATACAAATATTTGTAGAATGTAATTAGTCTCGTAAAAGAGGCCCTAGTCGCTGTGTTACCTATTCTTGGGTTTAAGAGACTAGAAGGTAATGGATCAGTAGATACTGTGTTTTCCTAGGGTTGGGTTTAAGAGACTAGAATATAATGGATCAGTAGCCACTGTGTTACATTCAGTATGGGTTTAAGAGACTAGAAGGTAATGGATCAGTAGCCACTGTGTTACATTCAGTATGGGTTTAAGAGACTAGAAGGTAATGGATCAGTAGCCACTGTGTTACATTCAGTATGGGTTTAAGAGACTAGAAGGTAATGGATCAGTAGCCACTGTGTTACCTAGTGTTGGGTTTAAGAGACTAGAAGGTAATGGATCAGTAGCCACTGTGTTACATTCAGTATGGGTTTAAGAGACTAGAAGGTAATGGATCAGTAGCCACTGTGTTACATTCAGTATGGGTTTAAGGGACTAGAAGGTAATGGATCAGTAGCCACTGTGTTACATTCAGTATGGGTTTAAGAGACTAGAAGGTAATGGATCAGTAGCCACTGTGTTACATTCAGTGTGGGTTTAAGAGACTAGAAGGTAATGGATCAGTAGCCACTGTGTTACCTAGTGTTGGGTTTAAGGGACTAGAAGGTAATGGATCAGTAGCCACTGTGTTAATTCAGTATGGGTTTAAGAGACTAGAAGGTAATGGATCAGTAGCCACTGTGTTACATTCAGTATGGGTTTAAGAGACTAGAAGGTAATGGATCAGTAGCCACTGTGTTACCTAGGGTTAGGTTTAAGAGACTAGAAGGTAATGGATCAGTAGCCACTGTGTTACCTAGTGTTGGGTTTAAGGGACTAGAAGGTAATGGATCAGTAGCCACTGTGTTACATTCAGTATGGGTTTAAGAGACTAGAAGGTAATGGATCAGTAGCCACTGTGTTACCTAGTGTTGGGTTTAAGGGACTAGAAGGTAATGGATCAGTAGCCACTGTGTTACATTCAGTATGGGTTTAAGAGACTAGAAGGTAATGGATCAGTAGCCACTGTGTTACATTCAGTATGGGTTTAAGAGACTAGAAGGTAATGGATCAGTAGCCACTGTGTTACCTAGTGTTGGGTTTAAGGGACTAGAAGGTAATGGATCAGTAGCCACTGTGTTACATTAAGTGTGGGTTTAAGAGACTAGAAGGTAATGGATCAGTAGCCACTGTGTTACATTCAGTATGGGTTTAAGAGACTAGAAGGTAATGGATCAGTAGCCACTGTGTTACATTCAGTATGGGTTTAAGAGACTAGAAGGTAATGGATCAGTAGCCACTGTGTTACATTCAGTATGGGTTTAAGAGACTAGAAGGTAATGGATCAGTAGCCACTGTGTTTTCCTAGGGTTAGGTTTAAGAGACTAGAAGGTAATGGATCAGTAGCCACTGTGTTACATTCAGTATGGGTGTGTGCATGAAAAGACCAGTAATATAATATTAAAAATATCCGACACAATCGTCAGTCTTCATCAATTACAGTGCCTTCAGAAAGTGTTCATACTCCTTAACTTATTCCACATGTTTGTTGTGTTACAGCCTGAATTTAAAATGGATTCAATTAAGATGTTTTGTCACTGGCCTACCCACAATGCCCCATAATGTCAAAATTGGAAATGTGTTATTTTCATTTTTACTAATTAATAAAAAAAATGAAAAGTTGAAATGTCTTCAGTCATTAAGTGTCACGCCCTTACCTTAGTATTCTTTGTTTTCTTTATTATTTTGGTTAGGTCAGGATGAGACGAGGGTGATATATGTGTTTTGTATTGTCTAGGGGTTTTTTGTAAGTCTATGGGTTTTTTTACTAGTCTAGGTATTTATGTCTATGGTTGCCTAGCTTGGTTCTCAATTAGAAGCAGCTGTTTATCGTTGTCTCTGATTGGGAACCATATTTAGGCAGCCATATTCCTTGGGTTATTTTGTGGGTTATTGTCTATGTCTAGTTGCCTGTGTCTGCACGATTATATTACGGCTTCACGGTTTTGTTTAGTGGTTTCTTCGGCTTCATTAAATAGGTATGTATCCACATCACGCTGCGCCTTGGTCTCCTCCATTATACGAACGTGACATTAAGTATTCAACACCTTTGTTATGGTAAGACTAAGTCAATTTACTGGTGTAAAGTACTTAAGTGAAAATACTTGAAAGTACTACTTAAAAGTTTTTTTTTTTTTTTTTTAGGGTATCTGTACTTTACTATTTATATTTTTGACAACTTTTACTCCTACATTCCTGAAGAAAATGATGTACTTTTTACTCTGTACATTTTACCTGACACCCAAAAGTACTCGTTGCATTTTGAAACCTTAGCAGGACAGGAAAATGGACCAATTCAGGCACTTATCAAGACAACACATGGTCATTCTGCCTCTGATCTGGCAGACTCACTAAACACAAATGCATCTTCGGTAAATCATGCCTGAATGTTGGAGTGTGCACCTGGCTATCCACTAAAATGATTTATACTTTTACTTATGATACTTAAGTATATTTTAGAACCAAATACTTTTAGACTTTTACTCAAGTAGTATTTTACTGGGGGACTTCCACTTTTAATTGAGTAACTTTTTCTATTAAGGTATCTATACTTTTACTCAAGTATGACAATTGGGTACTGAGTATACTGACCCCAAATATAAATGTAACATGCAACAATTTCAATGATTTTATTGAGTTCCGGTTCATATGAGGAAATCAGTCCATTCAAATACATTCATTAGGCCCTGATCTATGGATTTCTCTTGACTGGGCAGGGGCGCAGCCATGGGTGGGCCTGGCTCCTAAGTGGGTGGGCCTCTGCCCTCCCAGGCCCACCCATGGCTGTGCTCCTTCTAGCCTTGTGGAGACGTCATCCACTTGTATCAGTTTGATACAAGTCCTTGAGATGATTCCACCCCCACAGTGTGTGACATCCCGCCACGTAAGAGGTTGAGACAGATGCGTGGGCCAGATTCTCAGGAATCCATGAATGAATGAATTTGGTGCTACTGAGAAGAAGGGTAGTCATGGTGACACTAGTGCTGTAGTTACAGCTGTTCTAACATTCTAAATGCCCTTGGAAAAATGCTCCTACAGTTTGACACGTTGAACTTTTCGGATGAAACCTGTTGAATGTTATTGAGATATTTACTGCAGTTTGGTTAATAAAACCCAGATTATTCTAAATATATCTATATTCCTTATTACATGGTTGCGTACAATGAAAGGCAATGTTTTTGGGGGGTAAATCTTTGAGGGATTTTGATAGTAAAGGGCTTGAACTTCTAAAATAACATACCCAAATCTAACTGCCTGTAGCTCAGGACCTAAAATGACATACCCAAATCTAACTGCCTGTAGCTCAGGACCTAAAATGACATACCCAAATCTAACTGCCTGTAGCTCAGGACCTAAAATGACATACCCAAATCTAAATCTAAGTTTCAGATTGATCCAATGAAGCATTGCAATACTGCACAGTATTTTGAATTAAGTCTGCCCAAATGTGCCGAATTGAAACATTTTCAAGTACATAACCATCATGTATGACATACACAAATGACATGGTAATGCAACATTTAAGTTTACACACTCCCAGGAATGTCATACATGATAGATGATTAGCTTATACCTTAACGTTCACACATCTAGATGGTCAGGTGGGGTGGGTGTGGAGCCAGAGACAGCAGGGGTTCAAACTGTAGGACCCAGTTACTACATTTGAATATAAACATTTAATTTATCAAACAAAACTATGCTACATTTTATCTCTGGGACCCTCAGGATGACAAATCAGAGCAAGATTACTGACTGTACGTACATGATTTACCTTCAGAGGTGAATGTATCAAACCAGTTGTCGTGATAAATGTTTTTTTGTTATTGGGGACTCAATACAACGCATTATGACTGGAACAAACTACAAAAATCTCTGAAACTGGAAACACTTATCTCCCTCACTAGCTTTAAGCACCAACTGTCAGAGCAGCTCACAGATTACTGCACCTGTACATAGCCCACCTATAATTTAGCCCAAACAACTACCTCTTTCCCTACTGTATTTAATTTATTTATTTGTTTTGCTCCTTTGCACCCCCATTATTTTTATTTCTACTTTGCACATTCTCCCATTGCAAATCTACCATTCCAGTGTTTTACTTGCTATATTGTATCTACTTTGCCACCATGGCCTTTTTGCCTTTACCTCCCTTCTCACCTCATTTGCTCACATTGTATATAGACTTGTTTATACTGTATTATTGACTGTATGTTTGTTTTACTCCATGTGTAACTCTGTGTTGTTGTATGTGTCGAACTGCTTTGCTTTATCTTGGCCAGGTCGCAATTGTAAATGAGAACTTGTTCTCAACTTGCCTACCTAGTTGAATAAAGGTGAAATAAAAAATAAAATAAAATAACTTAGTACCACTATCCATATTTTTAAGCATAGTGGCGGCTGCATCATGTTATGGGTGTGCTTGTAATCGTTAAGGGCTGTGTAGATTTTCAGGATAAAAAAATCATCTGAATGGGGCTAAGCACAGGAACAAACCTAGAGGAAGACCCTGGTTCAGTCTGCTTTCCACCAGACACTGAGAGATTAATTCACCTTTCAGCAAGACAATAACCTAAAAAAAACACAAGGCCAAATCTACACTGCAGTTTCTTACCAGTTTCTTACCAATCTACTCTACAGTTTTGACTTAAATCTGCTTGAAAATCTATGGCATAATCTGAAATGGCTCTCTAGCAATGATCAACAACCAATTTTGACAGAGCTTGAAGAATTACAAAAAAGAAAAATGGGCAAATGTTGCACAATCCAGGTGTGAAAAGCTCTTGGAGACTCACCCAGATGCTTCTACAAAGCATTGCCTCAGGGGTGTGAACACTTACAGTACGTAAATGAGATATTGAGGTCCTAATTTTCTCAGATGAAATATGTCTTTATGAAAGTAGTGCTTTGTAACCTTCTGTGTGTCATTGAAAAGCCACTGTAACTCCATCCTTACCCCTGACACAACTATTAGGATTGTGAGTCGGTATGTAACCTAGTTGCTGGACCTAGATAACATTGGTGGGGTTTGACACAATATCCCCCCCCCCCCCCCCCCCCCACCTTGCATGTTTCTGGCAATCTGCTCCCATTGTTGCATACTTTCTGTCCTGCTAGGAGGGTATCTAAGACTGAACTCAGTCAACTGAAAAAGAATAGGGACATCTCTTTCTTATACTACAGATGTTTCCAAGCATTTCTGACTGCGGCCAATTTCTGCCATTTTTAAAAAATGTATTTTAGGTAAGTCAGTTAAGAACAAATTCTTATTTACAATGACAGCATATCCCAGCCAAACCCGGACAATGCTGGACCAATTGTGCGCTGCCCTATTGTCTGGAGTCAATGAGGGAGTGTCTGGACTGGAGAGGGGTTTTTACAATACAATACACACATAAAGAACAACTTTCATTCACTTGTTGTTTCCACAGTAGATGGATATCACAGGGATTGGTTTTCAATAGTAAGGTTCCTGGACGGTGGGATGTGCAATACTTAGGTTACCTCAAATACCTCTGCACATTGATCTGGTACTGGTACTTCCTGTATTTAGCTCCACATTGATCTGGTACTTCCTGTATATAGCTCCACATTGATCTGGTACTTCCTGTATATAGCTCCACATTGATGTGGTACTCCCTGTATATAGCTCCACATTGATCTGGTACTCCCTGTATATAGCTCCACATTGATCTGGTACTGGTACTTCCTGTATATAGCTCCACATTGATCTGGTACTGGTACTTCCTGTATATAGCTCCACATTGATCTGGTACTGGTACTTCCTGTATATAGCTCCACATTGATCTGGTACTTCCTGTATATAGCTCCACATTGATCTGGTACTCCCTGTATATAGCTCCACATTGATCTGGTACTGGTACTTCCTGTATATAGCTCCACATTGATCTGGTACTGGTACTTCCTGTATATAGCTCCACATTGATCTGGTACTGGTACTTCCTGTATATAGCTCCACATTGATCTGGTACTTCCTGTATATAGCTCCACATTGATCTGGTACTCCCTGTATATAGCTCCACATTGATCTGGTACTTCCTGTATATAGCTCCATTCTTGTGTATTTTATGTTAACATTTTTATTTTTAAACTGCATTGTCGGTTAAATGCTTGTCAGTAAGCATTTCCCGGTAAAGTCTACACCTGTTTTTATTCGGTGCAGGTGAACAATAAAGTTTTGATTTTATGGATAGGACAGAGACTGGTTTTCAATGTTAACCAGGAAGTCTCCTACTTTGTCATTACAATACAATTGACCTTAACATACCATTTCTCATAAAATCAATATCAGGACATAATATTTTTTTTACTTAACAAGTCAGTTAAGAACAAATTCTTATTTACAACGACAGCCCACCCCGGCCAAACCCTGACAAAGCTGGGCCAATTGTGCGCTGCCCTATGGGACTCCTAATCACAGCCGGTTGTGACACAGCCTGGAATCGAACCAGGGTGTCTGTAGCCACACCTTTAGCACTGAGATGCAGTGCCTTAAACTACTGCCCCACTCAGGAGCCCTTCAAATTGTTTCATTATATTCCCCTGACAACAACCTTGTTTCACTAAATTCCCCTGACAACAACCTTGTTTCACTATATTCCCCTGACAACAACCTTGTTTCACTAAATTCCCCTGACAGCGACCTTGTTTCACTAAATTCCCCTGACAGAGACCTTGTTTCACTAAATTCCCCTGACAGAGACCTTGTTTCACTAAATTCCCCTGACAGAGACCTTGTTTCACTAAATTCCCCTGACAACAACCTTGTTTCACTAAGTTCCCCTGACAACAACCTTGTTTCACTAAGTTCCCCTGACAGCGACCTTGTTTCACTAAATTCCCCTGACAGAGACCTTGTTTCACTAAATTCCCCTGACAGAGACCTTGTTTCACTAAATTCCCCTGACAGAGACCTTGTTCCACTAAATTCCCCTGACAACAACCTTGTTTCACTAAGTTCCCCTGACAGAGACCTTGTTCCACTAAATTCCCCTGACAGCAACCTTGTTTCACTAAATTCCCCTGATGTGAATATCAAATCAAATCAAATCAAATCTTGTGAGGAATACAACCTCACAGGGAAATGCTTACTTACAAGCCCTTATTCAACGAGGCAGTCTGAAGAAAAATGTGTTAAGTAAAAAATATATAATGTAAAAAATAAGAAATAAAAGTAACAAATAATTAAAGAGCAGCAGTGAAATAACAATTGCGAGGCTATATACAGGGGGTACTGGCAGAGAGCCAATGTGGAGGCTATATACAGGGGGTACTGGCAGAGAGCCAATGTGGAGGCTATATACAGGGGGTACTGGCAGAGAGCCAATGTGGAGGCTATATACAGGGGGTACCGGCAGAGAGCCAATGTGGAGGCTTTATACAGGGGGTACCGGCAGAGAGCCAATGTGGAGGCTATATACAGGGGGTACTGGCAGAGAGCCAATGTGGAGGCTATATACAGGGGGTACTGGCAGAGAGCCAATGTGGAGGCTATATACAGGGGGTACCGGCAGAGAGCCAATGTGGAGGCTATATACAGGGGTACTGGCAGAGAGCCAATGTGGAGGCTATATACAGGGGGTACCGGCAGAGAGCCAATGTGGAGGCTATATACAGGGGGTACTGGCAGAGAGCCAATGTGGAGGCTATATACAGGGGGTACCGGCAGAGAGCCAATGTGGAGGCTTTATACAGGGGGGTACCGGCAGAGAGCCAATGTGGAGGCTTTATACAGGGGGTACCGGCAGAGAGCCAATGTGGAGGCTATATACAGGGGGTACCGGCAGAGAGCCAATGTGGAGGCTATATACAGGGGGTACCGGCAGAGAGCCAATGTGGAGGCTATATACAGGGGGTACCGGCAGAGAGCCAATGTGGAGGCTATATACAGGGGGTACCGGCAGAGAGCCAATGTGGAGGCTATATACAGGGGGTACCGGTACAGAGTCAATGTGGAGGCTATATACAGGGGGTACCGGCAGAGAGCCAATGTGGAGGCTATATACAGGGGGTACCGGCAGAGAGCCAATGTGGAGGCTATATACAGGGGGTACCGGCAGAGAGCCAATGTGGAGGCTATATACAGGGGGTACCGGCAGAGAGCCAATGTGCGGGGGTACAGGTTAGTCAAGGTAATTGAGGTAATATGTACATGAAGGAAGAATTAAAGTGACTATGTATAGATAATAAACAGAGAATAGCAGCAGTGTACAAGGGGAGGGGGCAATGCAAATAGTCTGGGTAGTCATTTGATTGGATGTTCAGGAGTCTTATGGTTTTGGGGTAGAAGCTGTTTAGAAGCCTCTTGGACCTAGACTTGGCGCTCCGGTACCGCTTGCCGTGCGGTAGTAGAGAGAACAGTCTATTAGGGTGGCTGGAGTCTTTGACAATTTTCATCATAGGTACATTTCAACTATGACAGACAAAATGAGAAAAAACATCCAGAAAATCACATTGTAGGATTTTTAATTAATTTATTTGCAAATTATGGTGGAAAATAAGTATTTGGTCAATAACAAAAGTTTATCTCAATACTTTGTTATATACCCTTTGTTGGCAATGACAGAGGTCAAACGTTTTTCTGGATTTTTTTTCTCATTTTGTCTGTCATAGTTGAAGTGTACCTATGATACATTTACAGGCCTCTCTCATCTTTTTAAGTGGGAGAACTTGCACAATTGGTGGCTGACTAAATACTTTTTTGCCTCACTGTATATCCTGATGCCATCTTCAACTTTCACCCAAACATCAGATGTGCTTCGGGAGATGCTACAAGCTATTTAGTTCAGGAGGTGGAGTGTATGTATAAAAAGGACACGATACTACATGTCAGAATAAAGATATTCACTAACTTAATATTAGAAGAAAAGGTTTTAATGTCTTAGTACTGTACTTGGCATCATACACACACAGACACACAGGCTATTGTATTTCGGAATGACACAACTCACCCTGACATTAAACCCAGCAATTACCATTTGACAGAGGAAAGAGGAAATTGCTTGTTTTAGCCACAGGCTGTTCAAAAACTACTGAAGCTGATACTGTACTGTGAAATAGGAGGAGGTATGTGTGTGTGTGTGTGTGTGTGTGTGCGTGCGTGTTCGTGCGTTGGGGTGTTGTGTTTGACAACACCTCCTGGAGTCACCTGAGGCAGAGTTTCACCTGAGATGACTCAGCCTACCCAGTCTACCCACTCCCCCTGAGGAGCCATTTTGAAAAAGCTTTCATGGCAGACAGCGACAAAGGGAAGAGGTCATTATCCCCTTTATAGTGCACTACTTTTGACCAGGGCCCATAGTGCTCTGATAAAAGGTAGTGCACTATATAGGGAATAGGATGTAATTTGGGACGTGAGCACTGAAAGTCCCTATCCTCCGGGTTTCCCCTAGCAACAACTAGAATGTCCGCATTTCAAATACTTAAAACAGAGACAAGTTCTCCTTTATAGGTTATTGCAGAAAGTACTTTACTTAACTAGCTGTATTCCTTCACACCACTGGATGCCAAGACTAAAGGGGGGAGAGAGAGAGAGAGAGGCCAGCGGTCTATCAGCAGGCCACACCACCAACACCTGGCACACAATGAGAGAGACATGGATCCGTCCCAAGTGGCACCCCAATCACGGTACTGTGCACTACTTTTGACCTGAGCCGTATTGGGCTATAAAGAGAATAGGGTGCCGTCTGGGACGCAACCACGACTACAGGGTCAGGTTCAGCAACCACGACTACAGGGTCAGGTTCAGTAACCACGACTACAGGGTCAGGTTCAGTAACCACGACTACAGGGTCAGGTTCAGCAACCACGACTACAGGGTCAGGTTCAGCAACCACGACTACAGGGTCAGGTTCAGTAACCACGACTACAGGGTCAGGTTCAGTAACCACGACTACAGGTTCAGGTTCAGTAACCACGACTACAGGGTCAGGTTCAGCAACCATGACTACAGGGTCAGGTTCAGTAACCACGACTACAGGTTCAGGTTCAGTAACCACAACTACAGGGTCAGGTTCAGCAACCACGACTACAGGGTCAGGTTCAGCAACCACGACTACAGGGTCAGGTTCAGTAACCACGACTACAGGGTCAGGTTCAGCAACCACGACTACAGGGTCAGGTTCAGCAACCACGACTACAGGGTCAGGTTCAGCAACCACGACTACAGGGTCAGGTTCAGTAACCACGACTACAGGGTCAGGTTCAGATACCACGACTACAGGGTCAGGTTCAGCAACCACGACTACAGGGTCAGGTTCAGCAACCACGACTACAGGGTCAGGTTCAGCAACCACGACTACAGGGTCAGGTTCAGCAACCACGACTACAGGGTCAGGTTCAGTAACCATGACTACAGGGTCAGGTTCAGCAACCACAACTACAGGTTCAGGTTCAGATACCACGACTAGACGGTCAGGTTCAGCAACCACGACTACAGGTTCAGTAACCACGACTACAGGTTCAGTAACCACGACTACAGGGTCAGGTTCAGTAACCACGACTACAGGTTCAGTAACCATGACCACAGGGTCTGGTTCAGTAACCACGACTACAGGGTCAGCAACCACGACTACATGGTCAGGTTCAGTAACCACGACTACAGGTTCAGTAACCACGACTACAGGGTCAGGTTCAGTAACCACGATCACAGGGTCAGGTTCAGTAACCACGACTACAGGTTCAGTAACCACGACTACAGGGTCAGGTTCAGTAACCACGACTACAGGGTCAGGTTCAGTAACCACGACTACAGGTTCAGGTTCAGCAACCACAACTATAGGTTCAGTAACCACGACTACAGGTTCAGTAACCACGACTACAGGGTCAGGTTCAGTAACCACGACTACAGGTTCAGTAACCACGACTACAGGGTCAGGTTCAGTAACCACGATCACAGGGTCAGGTTCAGTAACCACGACTACAGGTTCAGTAGCCACGACTACAGGGTCAGGTTCAGTAACCACGACTACAGGGTCAGATTCATTAACCACGACTACAGGTTCAGGTTCAGCAACCACGACTACAGGTTCAGAAACCACGACTACAGGTTCAGGTTCAGAAACCACGACTACAGGGTCAGGTTCAGTATCCACGACTACAGGGTCAGGTTCAGTAACCACGACTGCAGTGTCAGGTTCAGTAACCACGACTACAAGTTCAGGTTCAGATACCACGACTACAGGTTCAGTAACCACGACTACAGGGTCAGATTCAGATACCACGACTACAGGTTCAGGTTCAGATACCACGACTACAGGTTCAGTAACCACGACTACAGGGTCAGGTTCAGCTATGCTCTCTCTGTCCGGCCTGGCGGTAAGGATATCTGACCACCAAAAGTTCAATTTGATACTTATGTAAGGAATTATACAGAGCAGATTAAATCACCTTTATAAAACAGGAATGAAAGCCAAGCCAAGATGCTTACTCATGGTGACAGAGGTTATCAAAGGGGCAATGTGGAAGTTCGGACAGAACCATGTTGTGGTATGGAACGGCCCCTGTCAGACAACACAACACTACTGTTTTCTAGCCTGGTGTTTCAACCATCCTGTCTGTTTTCCTTACAAAGCAGAAAACCAGAAGATCTGTCTGCATTAAATAGTACAGGGCCTCCATCTCTGCTTAAACAAACATACAACTCACTGAACAAACACCTCAATGCCTTGACCAGCCACGGGAATGACCCAGCTCATCATTTCTCTGGAAGTTACACTGAGGGGGATCCCAAAGCGCACCCTATTCCCTACATAGCACACTACCCTGTGGACCCTGGTCTAAAGTAGTGCACTACATAGGGAATAGGATGCCATAGGGTCCTGGTCTAAAGTAGTGCACTATATAGGGAATAGGATGCCATAGGGTCCTGGTCTAAAGTAGTGCACTACATAGGGAATAGGATGCCATAGGGTCCTGGTCTAAAGTAGTGCACTACATAGGGAATAGGATGCCATTTGGGATGCAGAATATGAGACTGACTGGGGTTGGGAGTGAAGGGTGGGAGAAGACAAGAGGTCAGAGAGTACCAGGGGTCAGGGGGCAGGACAGAGAGTACCAGGGGTCAGAGGTCAGGACAGAGTACCAGAGGTCAGGGGTCAGGACAGAGACTACCAGGGGTCAGGACAGAGAGTACCAGGGGTCAGGGGTCAGTCAGGTAGCATGAGACTGACTGGGGTTGGGAGTGAAGGGTGGGAGAAGACAAGAGGACAGAGAGTACCAGGGGTCAGGGGTCAGTTAGTGATGAGGAATGAGGAAATCCCACCCTTGCCACAACAGGCAGATAGATAGAGGTCGGGAAACACTAATGCTTGGACACAACCCCCGCAAGCCAATCTCTCTCAGCCAGCCACTCCAAGGAAAACGCAGCATGTGCAATGTGGTTGGAGGTTGGTAGTGGAGAGGAAGGAGGGGGAAGGGGGCGGAAGGGAGAGGAAGGGGGTCCCAGAGGTGCGAGAGGAGAGCTGTAAATCCACCCAGGGTCCAGGGACATGTGAATAATTAGTGCCACAAAATGTTTTGCAACAGAAAATTAAAATACTTTCCTATTGGACAAATTCAGTTTGGTCCCTCCCCATTTTGGCCCCCTTGATTACGTAAAGTTCCTAGTGAATATGACCCAGAGTCCCTTCCAGAAACACAAGAGAAGGAGGGGATCCTTATGGCCATCCACCTAGGGAGGGTCTCATCCATCTAGGGAGGGTCTCATCCATCTAGGGAGGGTCTCATCCATCTAGGGAGGGTCTCATCCATCTAGGGAGGGTCTCATCCATCTAGGGAGGTTCTGCCTTTCTCTTTTGTATTTCCTAGAAACAGAGGATTATGAAGTCTAACTGATAGGAATGACAAGGCTGTGGGAACCAACAGTACCTATAGGATCCCAATGGGTGGGAACCAGATGGAGGAATGACAGAGGGAGACAGAATTGTTTCTTAACACACCCCAATAATGTTCAAAGGGAATAACCCATCCAGGGGTGTCAATTGGGTATGGCATTATGCCTGTCTCCATACCCTAGATCAACACCAACCATATACAATAGGGAACTAACATTATTCATAGCACTGAACTATGGCAGAGAGCACGACTCCAACACCATCATTAAATTTTCCGATGACTCAACAAGTGGTAGGCCCGATCACCCGACAACGACGAGACAGCCTATAGGGAGGAGGTCAGAGACCTGGCCGTGTGGTGCCAGGACAACAACATCTCCCTCAACGTGATCAAGACAAAGGAGATGATTGTGGACAATAGGGAAAAGGAGGACCGAGCAGTGGAACAGATTGAGAGCTTCACGTTCCTTGGTGTCCACATCACCAACAAACTAACATGGTCCAAGCGTACTATGACAGTCGTGAAGAGGGCACGACAAAACCCATTCCCCCTCAGGAGACTGAAACGATTTGGCATGGGTCCTCAGATCCTCAAAAGGTTCTACAGCTGCACCATCGAGAGCATCCTGACTGGTTGCCTCACTGCCTGGTATGGCAACTGCTCTGCCACTACAGAGGGTAGTAAGGCCCAGCACATCACTGGGGCCAAGCTTCCTGCCATCCAGGACCTCTATACCAGGCGGTGTCAGAGGAAGACCCTAAAAATTGTCAGACTCCAGCCACCCTAGTCATAGACTGTTCTCTCTACTACCGGAGCGCCAAGTCTAGGTCCAAGAGGCTTCTAAACAGCTTCTACACCCAAGCCATAAGACTCCTGAACATCTAGTCAAATGGCTACACAGAAAATTGACATTGGTCCCCCATCTCACCCCTTCTCACCCCCTCTTTACACCACTGCTACTCTCTGTTGTCATCTATGCATAGTCACTCTAATAACTCTACCTACATGTACATATTACCTCAACTAACCGGTGCCCCCACACACTGACTCTGTATCGGTACCCCCCCCTGTATATAGTCTCGCTGTTGTTATTTCACTGCTGCTCTTTAATTACTTGTTCTAGGGGAATGGAGGTGAGGCCACCTCTCCATGGTCACCAGGAGAAAGGAGATGAGGCCATCTCTCCATGGTCACCAGGAGAAAGGAGATGAGGCCATCTCTCCATGGTCACCAGGGGAATGGAGATGAGGCCACCTCTCCATGGTCACCAGGAGAAAGGAGAAGAGGCCACTACTCTATGGTCACCAGGGGAAAGGAGATGAGGCCATCTCTCCATGGTCACCAGGAGAAAGGAGATGAGGCCATCTCTCCATGGTCACCAGGGGAAAGGAGATGAGGCCACCTCTCCATGGTCACCAGGAGAAAGGAGATGAGGTCACCTCTCCATGGTCACCAGAGGAAAGGAGATGAGGCCACCTCTCCATGGTCACCAGGGGAAAGGAGATGAGGCCACCTCTCTATGGTCACCAGGGGAATGGAGATGAGGCCACCTCTCCATGGTCACCAGGAGAAAGGAGTTGAGGCCACCACTCCATGGTCACCAGGGGAAAGGAGATGAGGCCACCTCTCCATGGTCACCAGGGGAATGGAGATGAGGCCACCTCTCCATGGTCACCAGGGGAATGGAGATGAGGCCACCTCTTCATGGTCACCAGGAGAAAGGAGATGAGGCCACCTCTCCATGGTCACCAGGAGAAAGGAGATGAGGTCACCTCTCCATTGTCACCAGGGGAATGGAGATGAGGCCACCTCTACATGGTCAACAGGGGAATGGAGATGAGGCCACCTCTTCATGGTCACAAGGAGAAAGGAGATAAGGCCACCTCTCCATTGTCACCAGGAGAAAGGAGATGAGGCCACCTCTCCATGGTCATCAGGAGAAAGGAGATGAGGCCACCTCTCCATGGTCACCAGGAGAAAGGAGATGAGGCCACTTCTCCTTAGTCACCAGGGGAATGGAGATGAGGTCATCTCTCCGAGGTCACCAGGAAAAACGATTACTTTTCTAAAACAATTATTTAAAAAATGAAAATGCTATAATGATCCAAACATTCTGTAATGATGGTTGATCTCTAGATAAAGAAGTGAGATTTGATGTATTCAGTGTTAAAAGTGTAAAACTAACAATGACTCCATAAACCATGCTTTCTGGACAAATGTCCAAAAGTTATGGACGGAGCTAGAAAGTTGGCTGTCAGAACTATTACAATGTAAATGTACTTTAAAACTTTTCTGTCTGCATATTTCAAGAGGGATGGAGGTGTGACTAGGGATGGAGGTGTGACTAGGGATGGAGGTGTGACTAGGGATGGAGGTGTGACTAGGGATGGAGGTGTGACAAGGGATGGAGGTGTGACCAGGTACTAGGGATGGAGGTGTGACTAGGGATGGAGGTGTGACTAGGGATGGAGGTGTGACTAGGGATGGAGGTGTGACTATGGATGGAGGTGTGACTAGGGATGGAGGTGTGACTAGGGATGGAGGTGTGACCAGGTACTAGGGATGGAGGTGTGACTAGGGATGGAGGTGTGACTATGGATGGAGGTGTGACTATGGATGGAGGTGTGACTAGGGATGGAGGTGTGACCAGGTACTAGGGATGGAGGTGTGACTAGGGATGGAGGTGTGACCAGGTACTAGGGATGGAGGTGTGACTAGGGATGGAGGTGTGACCAGGTACTAGGGATGGAGGTGTGACCAGGTACTAGGGATGGAGGTGTGACTAGGGATGGAGGTGTGACTAGGGATGGAGGTGTGACTAGGGATGGAGGTGTGACTAGGGATGGAGGTGTGACCAGGCACTAGGGATGGAGGTGTGACCAGGTACTAGGGATGGAGGTGTGACCAGGTATTAGGGATGGAGGTGTGACTAGGGATGGAGGTGTTACCAGGTTCTAGGGATGGAGGTGTGACCAGGTACTAGGGATGGAGGTGTGACCAGGTACTAGGGATGGAGGTGACCAGGTTCTAGGGATGGAGGTGTGACCAGGTACTAGGGATGGAGGTGTGACCAGGTACTAGGGATGGAGGTTTGACCAGGTACTAGGGATGGAGGTGTGACCAGGTACTAGGGATGGAGGTGTGACCAGGTACTAGGGATGGAGGTGTGACCAGGTACTAGGGATGGAGGTGTGACCAGGTACTAGTGGTGGAGGTGTGACCAGGTACTAGTGGTGGAGGTGTGACTAGGTACTAGGGATGGAGATGTGACTAGTGATGGAGGTGTGACCAGGTTCTAGGGATGGAGGTGTGACCAGGTACTAGGGATGGAGGTGTGACTAGGGATGGAGGTGTGACCAGGTACTAGGGATGGAGGTGTGACCAGGTACTAGGGATGGAGGTGTGACTAGGGATGGAGGTGTGACTAGGGATGGAGGTGTGACTAGGGATGGAGGTGTGACTAGGGATGGAGGTGTGACTAGGGATGGAGGTGTGACTAGGGATGGAGGTGTGACCAGGTACTAGGGATGGAGGTGTGACTAGGGATGGAGGTGTGACTATGGATGGAGGTGTGACTATGGATGGAGGTGTGACTAGGGATGGAGGTGTGACCAGGTACTAGGGATGGAGGTGTGACTAGGGATGGAGGTGTGACCAGGTACTAGGGATGGAGGTGTGACTAGGGATGGAGGTGTGACCAGGTACTAGGGATGGAGGTGTGACCAGGTACTAGGGATGGAGGTGTGACTAGGGATGGAGGTGTGACTAGGGATGGAGGTGTGACTAGGGATGGAGGTGTGACTAGGGATGGAGGTGTGACCAGGCACTAGGGATGGAGGTGTGACCAGGTACTAGGGATGGAGGTGTGACCAGGTATTAGGGATGGAGGTGTGACTAGGGATGGAGGTGTTACCAGGTTCTAGGGATGGAGGTGTGACCAGGTACTAGGGATGGAGGTGTGACCAGGTACTAGGGATGGAGGTGACCAGGTTCTAGGGATGGAGGTGTGACCAGGTACTAGGGATGGAGGTGTGACCAGGTACTAGGGATGGAGGTTTGACCAGGTACTAGGGATGGAGGTGTGACCAGGTACTAGGGATGGAGGTGTGACCAGGTACTAGGGATGGAGGTGTGACCAGGTACTAGGGATGGAGGTGTGACCAGGTACTAGTGGTGGAGGTGTGACCAGGTACTAGTGGTGGAGGTGTGACTAGGTACTAGGGATGGAGATGTGACTAGTGATGGAGGTGTGACCAGGTTCTAGGGATGGAGGTGTGACCAGGTACTAGGGATGGAGGTGTGACTAGGGATGGAGGTGTGACCAGGTACTAGGGATGGAGGTGTGACCAGGTACTAGGGATGGAGGTGTGACTAGGGATGGAGGTGTGACCAGGTACTAGGGATGGAGGTGTGACCAGGTATTAGGGATGGAGGTGTGACTAGGTACTATGGATGGAGGTGTGACTAGGGATGGAGGTGTGACCAGGAACTAGGGATGGAGGTGTGACTAGGGATGGAGGTGTGACCAGGTACTAGGGATGGAGGTGTGACCAGGTACTAGGGATGGAGGTGTGACCAGGTACTAGGGATGGAGGTGTGACTAGGGATGGAGGTGTGACCAGGTACTATGGATGGAGGTGTGACTAGGGATGGAGGTGTGACCAGGTACTAGGGATGGAGGTGTGACCAGGTACTAGGGATGGAGGTGTGACCAGGTACTAGGGATGGAGGTGTGACCAGGTTCTAGGGATGGAGGTGTGACCAGGTTCTAGGGATGGAGGTGTGACCAGGTACTAGGGATGGAGGTGTGACCAGGTACTAGGGATGGAGGTGTGACCAGGTACTAGGGATGGAGGTGTGACCAGGTTCTAGGGATGGCGGTGTGACCAGGTTCTAGGGATGGAGGTGTGACCAGGTTCTAGGGATGGAGGTGTGACCAGGTTCTAGGGATGGAGGTGTGACCAGGTACTAGGGATGGAGGTGTGACCAGGTTCTAGGGATGGAGGTGTGACCAGGTACTACGGATGGAGGTGTGACTAGGGATGGAGGTGTGACCAGGTACTAGGGATGGAGGTGTGACCAGGCACTACGGATGGAGGTGTGACTAGGGATGGAGGTGTGACCAGGTACTAGGGATGGAGGTGTGACTAGGGATGGAGGTGTGACCAGGTACTAGGGATGGAGGTGTGACCAGGTACTAGGGATGGAGGTGTGACCAGGTACTAGGGATGGTGGTGTGACTAGGGATGTAGGTGTGACTAGGGATGGAGGTGTGACTAGGGATGGAGGTGTGACCAGGTACTAGGGATGGAGGTGTGACCAGGTACTAGGGATGGAGGTGTGACCAGGTACTAGGGATGGAGGTGTGACTAGGGATGGAGGTGTGACTAGGGATGGAGGTGTGACTAGGGATGGAGGTGTGACTAGGGATGGAGGTGTGACCAGGTACTAGGGATGGAGGTGTGACCAGGTACTAGGGATGGAGGTGTGACCAGGTACTAGTGATGAAGGTGTGACTAGGGATGGAGGTGTGACCAGGTACTAGGGATGGAGGTGTGACCAGGTACTAGGGATGGAGGTGTGACCAGGTACTAGGGATGGAGGTGTGACCAGGTACTAGGGATGGAGGTGTGACTAGGGATGGAGGTGTGAGTATGCGGGTCTGGGCAGATGAGGTGTAGTCCTTGTTTGAGTGTGTCTGTAAATAATTGTTCCTATGCATGTGTTCGTAGCTGGTTTGGATGTTCCCAGGATTCAGAGAGGGATAGAGTGACGATTGTTGGTTTACATTCTTTCTGAAGCATTGACATAAACAGCAGTTCATGTTTTGATTAGTAAATTCTTTCAAATAGAATTCTGTCAGAAGAGACGCCCTTCCTCATTTCCACTTTCAGAAAAGACAACATTACACTCAGCTTGGCTCGCATGGGGTCAGCTGCTATCGCCTGTGTTAACACTGTGTAATGGGGTCAGCTACTATGGCCTGTGTTAACACTGTGTAATGGGGTCAGCTACTATGGCCTGGGTTAACACTGTGTAATTGGGTCAGCTACTATGGCCTGGGTTAACACTGAAGAATAGGGTCAGCTACTATGGCCTGTGTTAACACTGTGTAATGGGGTCAGCTACTATGGCCTGGGTTAACACTGAAGAATAGGGTCAGCTGCTATTGCCTGTGTTAACACTGAAGAATTGGGTTAGCTACTATGGCCTGTGTTAACACTGTGTAATGGGGTCAGCTACTATGACCTGGGTTAACACTGAAGAATAGGGTCAGCTGCTATGGCCTGGGTTAACACTGAAGAATAGGGTCAGCAACTATTGCCTGTGTTAACACTGTGTAATGGGGTCAGCTACTATGGCCTGGGTTAACACTGTGTAATGGGGTCAGCTGCTATGGCCTGGGTTAACACTGTGTAATGGGGTCAGCTGATATGGCCTGGGTTAACACTGAAGAATAGGGTCAGCTACTATGGCCTGTGTTAACACTGTGTAATGGGGTCAGCTG
Organism: Oncorhynchus mykiss; assembly: GCF_013265735.2. Taxonomy (NCBI): domain Eukaryota; kingdom Metazoa; phylum Chordata; class Actinopteri; order Salmoniformes; family Salmonidae; genus Oncorhynchus; species Oncorhynchus mykiss. The sequence goes on along the minus strand of NC_048569.1, from coordinate 96,863,114 downwards.
CTATGGCCTGGGTTAACACTGTGTAATGGGGTCAGCTGATATGGCCTGGGTTAACACTGAAGAATAGGGTCAGCTACTATGGCCTGTGTTAACACTGTGTAATGGGGTCAGCTACTATGACCTGGGTTAACACTGTGTAATGGGGTCAGCTACTATGGCCTGGGTTAACACTGTGTAATGGGGTCAGCTACTATGGCCTGGGTTAACACTGTGTAATGGGGTCAGCTACTATGGCCTGGGTTAACACTGTGTAATGGGGTCAGCTACTATGGCCTGGGTTAACACTGTGTAATGGGGTCAGCTACTATGGCCTGGGTTAACACTGAAGAATAGGGTCAGCTGCTATGGCCTGGGTTAACACTGAAGAATAGGGTCAGCTGCTATGGCCTGGGTTAACACTGTGTAATGGGGTCAGCTGACATGGCCTGGGTTAAGACATGACTCTGCCGTTGTGCTGTAGAATGTGTGAATTTTGTCTCTTGTATAACACATTCTATACATTAGTTTATACTGGATTTAAACATACATTTTTTTGTTAACTGTAATTTCGTTACGCTCCAACGTTCCCTCAAACCTGTGCCAACAATCAGTTATTTTTAAAATGTCTTGGTTCAAATAGTTGACATTTTTTTTCTAAGAGATCGTCAATTGTATTTGCATTGTTCTAACATGTTGCCCAATCAGATATGACACAAGCCTGCCTCGTTTGCCAACTTCCTGTTTCTACTGTTTCTACTGTGAAGATGCTCCAGGGTTCAATGAAATGGTGAAGTTACCCCTTTAGACTCTGATCTTGGGTCAGTTTAGCATTTTTTTTCTCACTAATGGTAAAGGCCAGGATTGTAGGGAGGGGAAGCTGATCCTAGATCTGTACCTACTAAAAGGGGAAACGTCACCCAAGCTTCTATGGACCACATCTACCAAACCCCATGTATCCATGTGTTTCAATACAGCGTTGTGTTTTGGATGGCAGTGTGACCGACTAGGGGATCAAACCTGGGTATTTCTTCACTCTTCAAGACTGTGTTAGTCCGCTGAGCTAAAAGCCCAGTCTTTAGTTTTGGGGGAAATAAAACAAGTCTTCAGAATGTAAACAAGGATCTAACGAAGTAGTGCATTTTGTAATTAGTCAACTCACAACACACGGGTCAGAGGTCAGTAAACTTCTCTATGCTATCACATGAGAGTTGGGACAGCAATGGGATGGATTCCGAAGTGCACCCTATTCCCTATCCCTAGTCCCTATGCACTACCTTTATATTACAACTAGTCCCCTATGGGACCCTGGTCAAAAGTAGTACACTATATAATAGGGAATAGGGCGCCATAGGGCTCTGGTCTGAAGTAGTGCACTGTATAGGGAGTAGGGTTCCATAGGGCTCTAGTCTAAAGTAGTGCACTATATAGGGAGTAGGGTTCCATAGGGCTCTGGTCTAAAGTAGTGCACTATATCGGGAATAGGGCACCATAGGTTCCTGGTCTAAAGTAGTGCACTATATAGAGAATAGGGTTCCATTTGGAACGCACACAGGGAGTGTGGGTTTCGCTAAGGGTGTGGGCGGTGACGATGGGGTCGACACTAAACTAATTAGGGACGAGGTTGCTTATGGCCTCCCCCATTAGCGATGGATGAAGTTTCCTAGCAGAGGTCAGAGGTTAGAGGTCAGGGGTCAGACTGCTGGTCAACGTGATGACCTCACCCTATAAGGCCTGGTCAACAATCAATATACAGTACCAGTCAAAAGTGTACTACTGGCCTGTGACTTTCTGTCTGGCATCATTCCACCAATTTTCCCCCCCCCCCCCCCCCCCCCCCGATAAGAACGCGCCTCTCTGTCTCTGCAGCATTCCAAACATCCTGTGGTGGGGGTCTGGAGGACCAGAAGTGCACAAGGCCGCCCCCTACCCCCCCCCCCCCCCCTTTTCGACCCCCACGCCCTCAGCCCCGTGAACAATGAGACCTTCCCGTCAGACAGGGGGACAGAGAGCGGGACAGGGGGACAGAGGTCTGGACAGGGGAACAGAGGGCTGGAGTTGGAAGTGGGACACGGAGAGAGGCAAGGCAGGCATGCTCTCTCTCTCCGTCTCCCTGTCTCTCTCTCTCTCTCTCTGTCTCTCTCTCTCTCTCTCTCCCTTTCTCTCTCTCTCTCTGTCTCTCTCTCTCTCTCTCTGTCTCTCTCTCTCTGTCTCTGTCTCTGTCTCTCTCTCTCTCTCTCTCTCTCTCTCTCTCTCTCTCTCTGTCTCTCGCCATCTCTCTCTCTCTCTCTCTCTCTTTCTCTCTCTCTCCTCTCCATCTCTATCTCTCTCTCTTAGAAGCCCCGCCAGGGAATGTGTGATAAAGAATGCATGCATGCAGGAAGCAACAATCGTGGGAAAGTCACTCCTCTGATTTCATCAAGGAATTTCAGCCATTTGACTCAAAAGCATGCCATCATATTTCATGGGGGTGGAATAAGTCAGGATGGGTGGAAGGGCTTGTGTTTGATGGAAGCAGAATAAGTCAGGATGGGTGGAGGGGCTTGTGTGTCATGTATCATGGGTATTGTTATGTTATTACATACTGTACAGAAAAACAGCTATGGTCACTGAGAACTGTTTTAAGTACGACTTTTCCCTCCCACAACAACAGTGTTTTAAGTAGGAATATCCATTCCCACAACAACAGTATTTTAAGTAGGAATATCCCTACCACAACAACGACAGTAGCTGAAACCTCTCAATACTAAACTAGAGATAAAGAAAATCAGGGATATGATGAGAGGTTGTGCTGTATGTAGTGGGAATGGCTTGAATCTAGGCCTCTAAGACTGTGTTTACAGAGGCAGCACAATTTTGATCTTTTGCACAATTATTGGCAAAGGATCTGATCCGATTGGTCAAAATATCTGAATTGGGTTGCCTGTGTAAATGCAGCAAGAGCAGTTGTAGTTTGCCAGGGATTCCTGGGGCTGCAGGTAGCCTAGAGTGGTTAGAGCTTCGAGCCAGTAACCGAAAGGTTGCTAGATTAAGTCCCCGAGCTGACAAGGTAAAAATCTGACATTCTGCCCCTGAACAATTTGTTCTTAACTGACTTGCCTAGTTAAATAAAACAATTCCAGAGTTTTGGAAGGGAGCATTTTGAAAGCTATAATAGGGTTTTACAGTATCTCCATGGCAGTTGTGCCAAGTTGTATAGGTCTTCGGAAGACGTTTGGAGTGGAACATATCTTAGTCAGAGGGGTCATTTCCTTGGCCTTGGTTTCTCTAATGACTGCCTCGCCTGGTTCACCAACTATTTCTCAGATAGAGTTCAGTGTGTCAAATTGGAGGGCATGTTGTCCGGACCACTGGCAGTCTCTATGGGGGTGCAACAGGGTTCAATTCTCGGGCCGACTCTTTTCTCTGTATATATCAATGATGTCGCTCTTGCTGCTGGTGATTCTCTGATCCACCTCTACGCAGACGACACCATTCTGTACACATCTGGCCCTTCTTTGGACACTGTGCTAACAACCCTCCAAACGAGCTTCAATGCCATACAACTCTCCTTCCGTGGCCTCCAACTGCTTTTAAATGCAAGTAAAATTAAACGCATGCTCTTCATCCGATCGCTGCCCGCACCCGCCCGCCCGACTAGCATCACTACTCTGGACGGTTCTGACTTAGAATATGTGGACAACTACAAATACCTAGGTGTCTGGTTAGACTGTAAACTCTCCTTCCAGACCCACATTAAGCATCTACAATCCAAAAATAAATCTAGGATTGGCTTCCTATTTCGCAACAAAGCCTCCTTCACTCATGCTGCCAAACATACCCTCATAAAACTGACCATCCTACTAATCCTCGACTTCGGCGATGTCATTTACAAAATAGTCTCCAACACTCTACTCAGCAAATTGGATGCAGTCTATCACAGTGCCATCCATTTTGTCACCAAAGCCCCATATACTACCCACCATTGCAACCTGTATGATCTCGTTGGCTGGCCCTCCCTACATATTCGTCGGCAAACCCACTGACTCCAGGTCATCTATAAGTCTTTGCTAGGAAAAGCCCCGCCTTATCTCAGCTCACTGGTCACCATAGCAAGACCCATCCGCAGCACGCTCTCCAGCAGGTATATCTCACTGGTCATCCCCAAAGCAAACACCTCCTTTGGCCGCCTTTCCTTCCAGTTCTCTGCTGCCAATGACTGGAACGAATTACAAAAATCACTGAAGCTGGAGTCTTATCTCCATCACTAACTTTAAGCATCAGCTGTCAGAGCAGTTTACAGATCACTGCACCTGTGTACAGCCCATCTCTAAATAGCACACCCAACTACCTCATCCCCATATTGTTACTTATCCTCTTGCTCTTTTGCACCCCACTATCTCTACTTGCTCATCATCATCTGCACATCTATCACTCCAGTGTTAATGCTAAATTGTAATTATTTCGCCACTATGGCCTATTTATTGCCTTTACCTCCCTCCTCTTCTTCATTTGCACACACTGTACATAGATTTTTCTATTGTGTTATTGACTGTATGTTTGTTTATGTGTAACTCTGTGTTGTTGTTTGTGTCACACTGCTTTGCTTTCTCTTTGCCAGGTCACAGTTGTAAATGAGAACTTGTTCTCAACTGGCCTACCTGGGTAAATAAAGGTGTTCTCAACTGGCCTACCTGGTTAAATAAAGGTGTTCTCAACTGGCCTACCTGGTTAAATAAAGGTGAAATAAAAAATAAAATAAATAAATAAAATCCCTTTCATACGTAAACTATCTATCTTGACTCTGACTACCCACATGACTGGCTGTGATCTGGAAGATTAGGAGAATTACACTTGTTTTACATACCACAGATTCTTTCTCTCTCTACGTCTCTCTCTCTCTCTCTCTCTCTCTCTGTCTCTCTACCTCTCTCTCTCTCTCTCTACCTCTCTCTACCTCTCTCTCTCTCTCTCTCTCTCTCTCTCTCTCTCTACCTCTCTCTCTCTACCTCTCTCTCTACCTCTCTCTCTCTACCTCTCTCTCTCTACCTCTCTCTCTCTCTCTACCTCTCTCTCTCTCTCTCTCTCTAGCTCTCTCTCTCTCTAGCTCTCTCTCTCTCTCTACCTCTCTCTCTCTCTCTACCTCTCTCTCTCTCTCTACCTCTCTCTCTCGCTACCTCTCTCTCTCTCGCTACCTCTCTCTCTACCTCTCTACCTCTCTCTCTCTCTCTCTCTCTCTACCACTCTACCTCTCTCTACCTCTCTACCTCTCTCTCTCTACCTCTCTCTCTACCTCTCTCTCTACCTCTCTCTCTCTACCTCTCTCTCTCTACCTCTCTCTCTCTACCTCTCTCTCTCTACCTCTCTTTCTCTACCTCTCTCTCTCTCTACCTCTCTCTACCACTCTACCTCTCTCTCTACACCTCTCTCTCTACCTCTCTCTACCTCTCTTTCTCTACCTCTCTTTCTCTACCTCTCTACCTCTCTCGCTCTCTCTCTCTCTCTACCTATCTCTACCACTCTACCTCTACCTCAAATAAAATCAAATCAAATGTATTTATAAAGCCCTTCTTGCATCAGCTGATATCTCAAAGTGCTGTACAGGAAACCCAGCCTAAAACCCCAAACAACACAATGACAAAAGTGAATGCGTGAGTCTTCACCATGCATCTTAGATAATCTTATCTAAACTCCAGTTAAAATAGACAGACACATTTTGTCACTTGCTCTCGTGCTTCAAAGTCGAAACCACCACGCGCACGACAATACTTGCTTGCTTAGACACAGAGGACAGATAGAAAGTTTTGTTCTTGTGCAGGCAAGACTTTGTCAATGTTGGAGTTCATATATACTGCACAGAGGAAGGTAGGCAACACATGCTTCGATCAAGGTCAAGGGTCGTCTATCCTACGCTGGTTCAGAGCCGTGAGAGAAGAGTGTTTTGCCCGACTCCATGTCATCCTAACTGAGAGAAAAGTACTCTACAGAAACATGTTCCACAGACCAGTGATGTCCGGAAACTAAGTCCTCCCAATCTCAGCTATGACTGAGGCAGCGATCCAAAAACAATGGAGAGTAAAATCATACTGCCTGCAATAACATTTACCAGGTCTCTACTTTATGGGCCGTATATTTAGACTTGATATAAGTTGATTTAACATAAAAATGTTGACCTAAGTTCATGTTTTATTTATGTAAAGGTGAACTGCACTCACTTATTCCGTTTGTGTGCTTCCAAGGCTCATTAAGAAATGCAGCAGCCATTACTGAAGCCCAAAGGAGAGTTGTCTTAGGGGTGTGGTTTAATGTGGGTGTGGTTTAATGTGGGTGTGCTTTAATGTGGGTGTGTCTTGGGCGTTCAATCACACCTAACAAACAAGGGCAATGATGAGTAATTTAGTGTCAGAGAGGTAAGCTAAACTAGCTTTGCCTTGGAGAGAAGTCTCTCCTCCTGACTCTTCTGATAATTCAGTTCTATGTGTTTTGTAGGGTAAAACTATTTTTGGAAAATATATTCTGATAAAATTTGAAATAAATTATATTCAATTACCACTAAAACTCTGTGAAAAAACAACAACAGAATGACAAAGTAAATCAATATATAGTATAGCAGCCTAGAAGTACATGGTGTCCCGTGTCTTCTCTCTGGTGGGGGAGAGAACGATGAACAACAAACAGTACATGTCTGCACTGCAGAGGCCCGTCGGAGGCTTTGACCTCTTAGGCCAATCAGAACGTTGATTTAAAAAAATTAATTATGCAGCTCGGCGGAGTGTGAGAGAAAGGGGTTTAGTCACGTGAACCTTATCAACACACCAATGAGATCTAGGATCCAAATTCACCGTGTGTCTGCCTTGATGTTCAGAAAATTCCACGGACTCCCTCTTGCTCCTGGGCAATGGGAACCCAGAACGATATGTGACCGCGTGGTTACAACGACACCGTTCTGCCCGAGGATACCCACAAACCAGAGTGACCTCTGGAAGTTGCTGTAGGGACATTTAGACTGTATTGAGACGAAGGGCCCGTTCTAGCTTGATATGTCATGGTGTGCAATTAAAAAGGTGAATTGGGCCAAGTTAAAAGGTTATAATTCATTTCGGTTCTAGTTTATTGAGATGCATGAAAACACTAACACCAAAATATACATTTTATGGCTGTATTAAAAATTCGACTTAGTAAAGATTTATATTCACTACTTGGAAAATTGATTTGATAGCATGTTTATTTTATTATATAATAGGCCTATATTCTAACCATAGGTTAAAGCTAATCAAATCTAAAGTTTATTTAAGTCTATTTAAGTTGACTTAAATCCATCTTTTATTTACTTAAGTCTGTTTTAAATCTACTTATCTCAAGTCAGAATTGGGCCCTAAATAAGTACATTTAATGAGCAATTTCTCATTGTTTTTTTGGAGTTGAAATTAGACAAAGGAAATCACTAGGGAAAAGAGGAGTCTAAACTAATGTGATGTGATGTCAGTCACTCAGCAATGGCGTTAGAAACTGGAGCAAGTTGGGAGCATATACATATACATATATATATATATATATATATATATATACAGTACATATATACATATATACAGTACATATATACATATATACATATATACAGTACATATATACATATATACAGTACATATATACATATTTCATATGTAAGATTGTGGCGATCGAAGGACAAAAATAACACAGACACTGGACAGAGGAACGCTACCCAGCATCCCTGAGTCACCTCTTCACTGCTGACGTTAAGACTGGTGTTTTGCGAGTACTATTTAATGAAGCTGCCAGTTGAGGACTAATGAAGCATCTGTTTCTCTCAAACTAGACACACTAATGTACTTGTCCTCTTTCTCAGTTGTGCACCGGGGCCTCCCACTCCGCTTTCTATCTGGCTAGAGCCAATAGTCATTTACAACATTAACAATGTCTACACTGTATTTCTGAATTTGATGTTATTTTAATGGACAAAAAATTAGTTTTTCTTTCAAAAACAAGGACATTTCTAAGTGACCTCAAACGTTTGAACGGTAGTGTTGCTCTTACAGTAGTTTAGTTGGAATAGGGTCCAGTATGCAGCTTGATGTTTTAGAGGACATGAATGTGTCAAGAGATACAGGATTTAAAAACGTGGCAGTCTCCATTGATCCTAGGTCCTGGCAGTTCTGTGCAGACTCAGGACAACTGAGCTTTGGAGAAATATGCAGATTCAAAGTGGAGTCCGTCATTTGCTTTCTAATGAGCATGACCTTTTTATCAAAGAAGTTCATGAATTTATCACTGCTGAAGTGAAAGCTATCCTCTTGTTGAATGCTGTTTTTTAGTTAGCTCGGCAACAGTATTACATTTTTGGGGAGGATTGTTCTTATTCTCCTCAATTAGGTTGGAAAAATAGGATGATCGATTGAGGGCTCTTCGATATTGTATGGTACTGTCTTTCCAAGCTAGTCGGAGTGCCAGTTTGGTAGAACGCAATTTCCATTCCAATTTTCACCAGGATTACTTCAGGGCTTGGGTATTTTCTGTTTACCAGGGAGCAAATGTTTTTTTGTGATGTTTTTTGTTTATAGTGAGGCGACTGCATCTAACCGAATTTGCACTACGACGTCCGTGGTTAGGTGCAAGGAGTCTGGAAGGGCATCTAGGAATCTTTGGGTTGTCAGAGAATTTATAGCACAATTTTTTGATGATCCTTGGTTTGGGTTCTGAGCAGATCATTTGTTATGATAGCAAACATAATAAGATGGTGGTCGGATAGTCCGGGATTATGAGGATTTTGTTTTTATCCACAACATTCATTCCACGGGACAAAACTAGATCCAGGGTATAACTGTGGCAATGAGTAAGTCCCGAGACATGCTGGACAAAACCCTCTGAGTCGATGATGATGGCTCCAAAAGCCTTTTGGAGTGGGTCTGTGGACTTTTCCATGTGAATATTAAAGTCACCAAAAATGTGAATATTATCTGCCATGACTACAAGGTCCGATAGGAATTCAGGGAACTCAGTGAGGAACGCTGTGTATGGCCCAGAAGGCCTGGAAAAGTGATTGAGCTACATAGATTATGACTAGAAGCTCAAAAGATGGAAAGTATTTTTTTACAATTGAAATTTGCTCTCGTAAATGTTAGCACCACCTCCGCCTATGCAGGATACGCAGGGGGTATGGTCACTAGTGTAACCAGGAAGAGAGGCCTCATTTAACACAGTAAATTCATCATACTTGAGGCATGTTTCACTCAGGCCAATCACATCAAGATTATGATCAGTGATTAGTTCATTGACTATGACTGCCTTGGAAGTGAGGGATCTAACATTTAAGTAGCAGGCTGGCAGGCTAAACCTGCAGGCTGGCAAATAGGGTGCAGGCCAGGCTCTCATTGTAGAGCTAGAGGAGTTAGAGCTCTGTCTATGTTGATAGATAAGTTTAGAGCGTCCCTCCAGCTAGGATGGAGTCCTCCTCAGCAGGCCAGGCTTGATCCTGTTTGTGGGTGAGTCCCAGAAAGAGGGCCAATTATCTACAAATTCTATGTTTTGGGAGGGGCAGAAAACAGTTTTCAACCAGCGATTGAGTTGTGAGATTCTGCTGTAGAGCTCCTCACTCCTCTTAACTGGGAGGGGGCCAGAGACAATTCTAGCTAATTTACATGCTGAAAATATGTTGTGATTGGTGACCTCTGACTGTTTCACCCTAATGGCTCAGTAGAATAGAATAAACATTTTAGCATCAGTACAAAACAGGAAGGCAACATTTACAGTCCAATATTTACACGTTTTGGGGAAGTGGGGGTTGGGGCTAAGTGTTCTAAATTGTGCAGCATTTAGCAATCATAATAAAAGTCTGGTATAAGCAGTAGGGGTGAGTGTGTAGCTTGAATGTGTGCGTGTATGTCTGCGTGTATACATGAGTGAGATCGTGTGTACTAAGATGAGGAGATACAGAGCAGGTGGTCAAGTCCAGTTCAAGTGTTCAGCAATCTGATGGTTTGTAGTTAGAAACTCTCTCAGAGTCTTTTGGTATCAGACCTCATGATCCGATACCGTCTGCCTGACGGTAAGGGAGTGGATAGCTCATGGCTGTGGGGGGGAGGGGTCTTTGATTATGCTGGGTGCCTTTCCTCGGGTACCGCTATGAGTAGATGTCCTGGGAGGGTGGCTAGCACAGTCCCAGTGATGTACTGGGCCATCTTCACCACCCGATGCAGGGCTAGCGGTCGTGGACAGAGCATTCCCCGTACCAGGCCATGATGCAACTGGTCAGAACACTCTCGACGGTGGCGCGGTAGTATTTTGATGACCCGTGGTGGCATGTAGATTTATTTCAGCTGCTTTAGGAAGTAGAGACGCTGTTGCGCCCTCTTGACAAGAGTGGTGGTGTTTTTGGTCCATGTCAAGTGATGACCTTAAAACTCATGACTCTCTCTACTGCAGTCCTGTTGATGTAGATTGGGGCACGACCCCTCCACTGCTTCCTGAAGTCAAACAATCCACTCCTTTGTTTGGCTGACGTTGAGGGAGAGGTTGTTGCCCTGGCACCACAATGCCAGTTCACTTACATCCTTCCTGTAGGCTGACTCGTCGTTGTCGGTTATCAGACCTACAACCGTGGTGTCGTCAGCAAACTTGATGTAGTTGGTGTCGTGCAAAGTCACGCTGTGGTGGGTGAACAGGGAGTACAGCAGAGGGTTGAGGACACACCCCTGGGGGGGGGCTATGTTAAACATACACCTTTCTGAACTACAGTTCAGCATTCTACACCATTGTTCCCTCCAACCTCAACACCAAGCTCAGAGCCCTGGGTCTGGACACCAAGCTCAGAGCCCTGGGTCTGGACACCTAGCTCAGAGCCCTGGGTCTGGACACCAAGCTCAGAGCCCTGGGTCTGGACACCAAGATCAGAGCCCTGGGTCTGGACACCAAGCTCAGAGCCCTGGGTCTGGACACCAAGCTCAGAGCCCTGGGTCTGGACACCAAGCTCAGAGCCCTGGGTCTGGACACCTAGCTCAGAGCCCTGGGTCTGGACACCAAGCTCAGAGCCCTGGGTCTGGACACCAAGCTCAGAGCCCTGGGTCTGGACACCACCCTCTGTAAATGGATTCTGGACTTCCTGACAGGCGAACCACAGGCTGTGAGGATTGGCAACAACACCTCCTCCACACTGACTCAACCCTTCTTTAAAGAAAAAATTACAATGCACAGTTAGGACTCTGCTCACTGCCAGAGCGAAGCCTTAAGTAAGTGAGCACAATATGCTCTACCCCCTGAAGGGAGAAACACAGAACCCACAATATGAAACACAGAACCCACAATATGCTCTACCCCCTAAAGGAAGAAACACAGAACCCACAATATGAAACACAGAACCCACAATATGCTCTACCCCCTGAAGGGAGAAACACAGAACCCACAATATGCTCTACCCCCTGAAGGGAGAAACACAGAACCCACAATATGCTCTACCCCCTGAAGGGAGAAACACAGAACCCACAATCTGAAACACAGAACCCACAATATGCTATACCCCCTGAAGGGAGAAACACAGAACCCACAATATGCTCTACCCCCTAAAGGAAGAAACACAGAACCCACAATATGAAACACAGAACCCACAATATGCTCTACCCCCTGAAGGGAGAAACACAGAACCCACAATATGAAACACAGAACCCACAATATGCTATACCCCCTAAAGGAAGAAACACAGAACCCACAATATGCTCTACCCCCTGAAGGGAGAAACACAGAACCCACAATATGAAACACAGAACCCACAATATGCTATACCCCCTGAAGGGAGAAACACAGAACCCACAATATGCTCTACCCCCTAAAGGAAGAAACACAGAACCCACAATATGAAACACAGAACCCACAATATGCTCTACCCCCTGAAGGGAGAAACACAGAACCCACAATATGAAACACAGAACCCACAATATGCTATACCCCCTAAAGGAAGAAACACAGAACCCACAATATGCTCTACCCCCTGAAGGAAGAAACACAGAACCCATAATATGCTCTACCCCCTGAAGGAAGAAACACAGAACCCACAATATGCTCTACCCCCTGAAGGGAGAAACACAGAACCCATAATATGCTCTACCCCCTAAAGGAAGAAACACAGAACCCACAATATGCTCTACCCCCTGAAGGGAGAAACACAGAACCCACAATATGAAACACAGAACCCACAATATGAAACACAGAACCCACAATATGCTCTACCCCCTGAAGGAAGAAACACAGAACCCACAATATGAAACACAGAACCCACAATATGCTATACCCCTGAAGGAAGAAACACAGAACCCACAATATGCTCTACCCCCTGAAGGGAGAAACACAGAACCCACAATATGAAACACAGAACCCACAATATGCTATACCCCCTGAAGGGAGAAACACAGAACCCACAATATGCTCTACCCCCTAAAGGAAGAAACACAGAACCCACAATATGCTCTACCCCCTGAAGGGAGAAACACAGAACCCACAATATGCTCTACCCTCTGAACCCACAATATGATATACCCCCTGAACCCACAATATGATATACCCCCTGAAGGGAGAAACACAGAACCCACAATATGCTCTACCCTCTGAACCCACAATATGCTCTACCCCCTGAACCCACAATATGATATACCCCCTGAACCCACAATATGCTCTACCCCCTGAAGGGAGAAACACAGAACCCATAATATGCTCTACCCCCTGAAGGAAGAAAGACAGAACCCACAATATGCTCTACCCCCTGAAGGAAGAAACACAGAACCAATAATATGCTCTACCCCCTGAAGGAAGAAACACAGAACCCACAATATGCTCTACCCCCTGAAGGGAGAAACACAGAACCCATAATATGCTCTACCCCCTGAAGGAAGAAACACAGAACCCACAATATGCTATACCCCCTGAAGGGAGAAACACAGAACCCATAATATGCTCTACCCCCTAAAGGAAGAAACACAGAACCCACAATATGCTCTACCCCCTGAAGGGAGAAACACAGAACCCACAATATGAAACACAGAACCCACAATATGCTCTACCCCCTAAAGGAAGAAACACAGAACCCACAATATGAAACACAGAACCCACAATATGCTATACCCCCTGAAGGAAGAAACACAGAACCCACAATATGCTCTACCCCCTGAAGGGAGAAACACAGAACCCACAATATGAAACACAGAACCCACAATATGCTATACCCCCTGAAGGGAGAAACACAGAACCCACAATATGCTCTACCCCCTAAAGGAAGAAACACAGAACCCACAATATGCTCTACCCCCTGAAGGGAGAAACACAGAACCCACAATATGCTCTACCCTCTGAACCCACAATATGATATACCCCCTGAACCCACAATATGATATACCCCCTGAAGGGAGAAACACAGAACCCACAATATGCTCTACCCTCTGAACCCACAATATGCTCTACCCCCTGAACCCACAATATGATATACCCCCTGAACCCACAATATGCTCTACCCCCTGAAGGGAGAAACACAGAACCCATAATATGCTCTACCCCCTGAAGGAAGAAAGACAGAACCCACAATATGCTATACCCCCCTAAAGGAAGAAACACAGAACCCACAGGTGGAAGCTGGGATGGTGGTGGTGGGATATCAGAACAGCAAGCATAGCTAGTTACAGCAGCAACCGGCGCATTGAGGAAGATGGTCAACTTCAATAGACCGCATGTAAGGCTGGCTACTTTGAATAATCTAATTGTGAATCCAGTTTGGTGCAATATCCTGTTCTCCCTTCTGAACCGGCTCCGCTTTATTCAGTGAACAACATTCTCACATGCCGTAGGTGTTCCTCTTGTCCATGTGTGTTACGTCCGTGTGAATAGCGATGGAAATTGGTATCTTCCGTGGATCTGTTGGAACAGTAGGTGATTTGGAGTGGGTCCAGTGTACCTGGCATTGTGACCTTGATGTGGGCCATAATCAACCTCTTCAAGGACTTTCATGATGACCTGGGTCATTTGGTCACCCTTGGTTTTCTTGGGCACTTGAAGCAACGGTGGGGGGTGGGGGGGGGGACAGGACAAGGACAGGTTGAAGATGTTAGAGTAGACCCCCACCAGCTGGTCAGCACACACTCTGAGGACGTGGCCAGGGATGCCATCTGGGCCAACGGCTTTGTGACTATTCACTATTCTGAGAGGTTTCTTCACGTCAGCCTCTAAGAGCGAAAGCGCCTGATTGTCCAGAGCAACGAGAGACTTCTTAGATGGCTCGATAATGTCTGAGTGACAGTCTGTCGTTCTTGTCACATGCTTCACGAGTCTGAGTCGTCGAACAGCAGTTTGAAGCTGTATTGTCTGTCTGCGTCCCTAATGGATTTGCGGAGCTCTGCTTGCCTTAATACGGGTTGTGCGCCACCGAGTCATCAGGGGGTTAGTTCTGCTGGCACCGAACACTGCAGTACGGGCTCTCAGCCGGATGTCTCCGTTCATCCAGGGTTTCTGGTTTGGGTTGGCGCGTTCACAACTAGGAAACTCTAAAATGTTCTACTTGCTAATTCGTTGAACGCGGCACATGATTTAACTACAACCAGTTAGCAAATCAGACTTTTCTGAGTTTCCTAATTCTGACTAGCCTGTGAACGCGGCATTAGTCCGGATTGTTATTGTGGGTACAACATCATCAAAACATTTACTAATGAAGCATGTGATATTCCTTAATGTTCGATGGATGAGTCATTTTCCAATCAGTATTGTCAAAACAGTCCTGCAGCATGGAGTCTGCCTCCTCTGTCCAGCGCCTCACTGTTCTGTGTTGGTGGCTCCCTCATGAGTTGCTGCTTGTAGGCGGGGAGTAAGAACAGAGAGACGTGATCTGATTGGCCGAAGTGGGGGCGGGGGATTGGCTTTGACACGTCACCGATATTTGTATATACACACACGGTCAGAACGTAGATTTTTTTATTGTGGGCTAGGATACACGGTTATCCTGAGTTGAACACAGAGTTGAACCAAGTTAACTTGTTAACTCCTCTAACCTGAGTCATAGGATACCTTTCTGGTTACTATGTCCCTGTAGCAAACTATATATGTAGCTGGCATCATACCTGTGGTGTTCCTCTCCCCTGGGGAATCCTGACCTGCTCGAGGGTAAGATGGACGTAACACCGCCCTCTGCTGCTTGTTTTTAGAACGTCAGTTAAATTCAACTTTCAATGACTCGTCGCTTATTGCTTATACAGACAGAACTCTGTTACAGACAGAACTCTGTAACAGACAGAACTCTGTTACAAACAGAACTCTGTTACAAACAGAACTCTGTTACAGACAGAACTCTGTCCCAGACAGAACTCTGTTACAAACAGAACTCTGTTACAAACAGAACTCTGTCCCAGACAGAACTCTGTCCCAGACAGAACTCTGTTACAGACAGAACTCTGTTACAGACAGAACTCTGTCCCAGACAGAACTCTGTTACAGACAGAACTTTGTCCCAGACAGAACTCTGTCCCAGACAGAACTCTGTCCCAGACAGAACTCTGTTACAGACAGAACTCTGTCCCAGACAGAACTATGTTACAGACAGAACTCTGTCCCAGACAGAACTCTGTCACAGACAGAACTCTGTTACAGACAGAACTCTGTCCCAGACAGAACTCTGTCCCAAGCAGAACTCTGTTACAGACAGAACTCTGTTACAGACAGAACTCTGTCCCAGTCTGCAGTATCCCGGATACAGTCGAATGAACCAAAAAATCTATAATTGCAGCTATGTTATTTACTATTTACTTCTAGTTTTCTCTCTTTTGTAGCCTGAGTGCCTGTCTGTTTCTGCTCCCCCCAGCCAAATCCTTAAGGACAGTTTTGGATGGCAGTAGGTGACTGTCTGTTAGTGAACAGACTGCTTAACATCTGTGTTCTCTCTAATCCATCTCATGGAGCATCGAAGCAAATATAAAGATATTAAAATCAGTCTTGCTTAGGTCATGAAACTATGATTTATCTTATCCAGAAGATGCCAAGGCAGGTCTTAAATCAAGCTTTTCTATTCTTCCCTTACTCCAGGCCCCTTGAAGGAATCGTCACAAAAAAATAATAATAATTGTGTCCAACATGGTACCCTATTCCCTATATAGGACACTACACTATAGGATACATCCTAGTGCACTAAATAGGGGATAGGATGCCATTTGGGACGTAGCTAGCTAGAGTTCTGCTCTGCCAAATTCCTCTTATGTTTGTTGGGCCTCACAGTCCCGGTAACCAAGGTTACTAAATACCAATGTTTTTTATTTTTTTTATTTTTTTAACTCTGGACTGAAGCAAAACATATTCATCTAACTGACACACACGTTACTAATCTACAGAAAGGAATGAAAACAACAAAAAAACACATTCCTTAAGCAATTTGATTCATTTGTAATATTCCTAATTTTCCTTTCATTTCCCATCATTCGCACATAGTGTACGCCCAGTCTCCTTGAAATCAGGACGTCTTGAGGTAAAATACAAGGGGCCATTTTGAATTTCTAAAGTTCAGCGTCCCACATGGAAGATATTAACATTCCATAAACTTCTTTTTCATGATGGACGAGAGGAGGCAGGGTGTGTGTAACAGGATTGGCAAAATGCTTGCATTCCTCCAGAGGAACTTTGTTAAACAACCAGGAGGGCCCTCAAAGCCAGAGGGGTTTCAGTGTGTGTGTGTGTGTGTGTGTGTGTGTGTGTGTGTGTGTGTGTGTGTTTGTGTGTGGTGTGTGTGTGTGTGTGTGTGTGTGGAGAGTCAGCATGAGAGCCAAGGCCAGCCCGTCCCTCCCTCCCTTCTAGCCTGTGATCCCTCTACAGAGAAATGGTCGGGACTTTGTGGAATCCTAACAGTCACATTTGAGAGGATGCCAGCTTCTCTCTGGCACCAACAGTTCTCTCTCTCTCTCTCTCTCTCTCTCTCTCTCTCTCTCTCTCTCTCTCTCTCTCTCTCTCTAGTGAGTCCTTTGTCCTACAGGGGAGGATGCAGTTATGTCAAATGTACTTGTCAACAAGCGAGGACAGCATCTGATTATTTGGAGAATGCGGTTTTGAATATTTAAAAAAAACTCATTTATATATGTTTAAAAACAGTTACATTGCATCTTGGGTATTTCATCTCCTATATAACTTGCAAATAAGTTATATATTGTAGGATTACCAATACACACTTCTGTTTCATTCACCAATCACAACATTGCGGCGCTCAAAACACATTCCTCATCCAGAAATAGGCGGTCTAATGGGCACAAAAGGAGACTGTCAGGGAGGAATCTGAGCAGCACTAACTTGGCTTGGTGACACAGTACGTTTCTAAAGGGCGTTATATGCACACACTCACACGACGACACTGTAGAGTGGAGTCAGTGGGCTCAGAGACACACCTGAACCACCCTGGACTAATCACACACGTTAACCCTACAACAGACTGTCACCGGTCACATTTACGGTGTATCTTTCCAACAGGTCCGTCTGTAGAGACACACAAAGCCAGAGGGGTTTCACTAATACTCCTAGAACTAGAGAAACCTGGACTCTGGTGGGTTGGTGGGTTGGTGGGTCGGTGGGTCCAACAGGTCCGTCTGTAAAGACACACAAAGCCAGAGAACTGCCTCACTAATACTCCTAGAACTAGAGAAACCTGGAATCTGGTGGGTGGGTGGGTTGGTGGGTTGGTGGGTGGGTCGGTCGGTCCAACAGGTCCGTCTGTAGAGACACGCAAAGCCAGAGTACTGCTTCACTAATACTCCTAGAACTAGAGAAACCTGGACCCTCTGGTCAGTCACTGACCACTCCAGAAGTGAGCCGTCTGTCTGGTCAGGTATTTGGAGACTGGATGGTCAGGAGGGTCAGAGCCCTGGTCCAGGTATTTGGAGACTGGATGGTCAGGTATTTGGAGACTGGATGGCCAGGTATTTGGAGACTGGATGGTCAGGTGGGTCAGAGCCCAGGTCCAGGTATTTGGAGATTGGATGGTCAGGTATTTGGAGACTGGATGGTCAGGAGGGCCAGAGCCCAGGTCCAGGTATTTGGAGACTGGATGGTCAGGTGGGCCAGAGCCCTGGTCCAGGTATTTGGAGACTGGATGGTCAGGAGGGCCAGAGCCCAGGTCCAGGTATCTGGAGACTGGATGGTCAGGAGGGCCAGAGCCCAGGTCCAGGTATTTGGAGACTGGATGGTCAGGAGGGCCAGAGCCCAGGTCCAGGTATCTGGAGACTGGATGGTCAGGAGGGCCAGAGCCCAGGTCCAGGTATCTGGAGACTGGATGGTCAGGAGGGCCAGAGCCCTGGTCCAGGTATTTGGAGACTAGATGGTCAGGTATTTGGAGACTGGATGGTCAGGAGGGCCAGTGCCCAGGTCCAGGAATTTAAACACTGTCCAGGCATTTTCCTGCCCTGGAAGTCAGCATCTAGTCTCAGTCTAGTCCAGGAGGGTAAAGTTAAGGTGTCTGGATGGCCCAGGTATTTAGAGACGGTCTTAGCGTTGTCCAGGTACCAGGACGGGACCCTGCTCAGCGCTTCTGGAGAACAGAAGGAGGTATGAGATGCACTATTACATGACAACACACTGGCCATATTAACTGAAAAGGAGACTGGTCTCCAGAAAGGCCTTGTGCTGATATATCAACATTAAACGTCTATGCTGGTTTTTAAATCACCACTCTGAACATGTCCCAGGTATTATTATTATTATAACTTCGACTGACATCACTATTCCTCACAACACCAACATTAGTCTCCTCTGCGGTTGGGGGTAGATTTCAATGGAAGTCACTCAATTCAGGAAGTGATTTGAAGTTTAAAAAAATATATATATTTTGAAATAAATAGCTTCTCCTTTTCAGTTTGGAATTTCAGTTTTGCTTCCTGAATTGACTGACCAATGGGTCCGTTCCGTGTCATCCCAGTAAGCCACGACACCGTCTCACATTGTGCTGAAATCGTTTCTGTAGTTAGAGGCAGATAAGATAAACATTCTGGAAACTTTAATTTGATCTCTGAGAAATTAATCTAATTGATTGCTCCCAAATTGGCCATTTTTGTAGTATTTATAAGATTTGTATACAGATAATATTCAATAATGATAGCACTTAACATCTGATTTGAACCCAATTGTTTTTTTAACAATGAGTAAGACATGAGGAACTCCACAATGTGGTCAGAAGCCATCCACGGATTCATGTTTTTTTGACCTGCTGGGAGATCTGTCAACATGTCCTTGAGCAGGGCATTGACCCTGGATGCTTCTGTGTGTCGCTCTGAATGGGAGTCTGTTGGATGACTGGTGTGGTGTAGTTGTTGAGAGGCTGCACTACAAGCACATTGTTTGTTTCGGATATTCAATCAAATAAAATAAAAAACACCTGTGGGGAGAGGGGCATTCTTCTTACCAAACCACATGACCTTTGTTTTTGAGGTGTTCAGAACAAGGTTAAGGGCAGAGAAAGGTTGTTGGACACTAAGAAAGCTTTTTTTTTGCAGAGCATTTAACACAA
Source organism: Oncorhynchus mykiss (assembly GCF_013265735.2). Lineage (NCBI taxonomy): Eukaryota > Metazoa > Chordata > Actinopteri > Salmoniformes > Salmonidae > Oncorhynchus > Oncorhynchus mykiss. Next base: position 96,843,643 of record NC_048569.1, on the reverse strand, counting down.
AATCCTGTGAGGGGCCAGCCGGGTATAAGACATCTGTATGCATATAAATGGATGAGAGAGCTTCCTACTGCCTGAGCTATGTTGTTGATATAAATTGAGAAGAGCGTGGGGCCAAGGATCGAGCCTTGGGGTACTCCCTTGGTGAAAGGCAGTGGCTGCGACAGCATATTTTCTGACATTATACACCGCACTCTAAGAGAGAGGTAGTTAGCAAACCAGGCCAAAGACCCCTCGGAGACACCAATACACCTTAGCCAGCCCAAAAGAATGGAATGGTCTACCGTATCAAAAGCTTTGGCCTAGTCAATAAAAATAGCAGCATAGCATTGCTTAGAATAAAGGGCAATGGTGACGTCACTGAGGACCTTTAAGGTTGCAGTGACACATCCATAACCTGCATGGAAACCAGATTGCATATCAGAGAGAATACCATAGACATCAAGAAAGCCAGTCCGTTGATTATTGACAAGTTTTTCCAACACTTTTGATAAATGGGACAAAATAGAAATGGGCCTATAACAGTTAGGATCAGCTTTTTATTATTTACATATTTTTTTTAAAATCCCCGACTTTGGCAGAAGTCGACCTTCCTAACTCAGTTGCCGGAGAGGAAAGAAACCGCTCGTGGATTTCACCATGAGGCCGATTGTGACTTAAACAAAGCTAGAGTTTAATGGCTATGATAAGAGACAACTTAAGATGGATCAACAACACTGTAGTTACTCCACAATACTAACCTAAATGACAAAGTGAAAAGGAAGCCTGTAAGAAAAAACAAATATTCCAAAACATGCATCCTGTTTGCAATAAAATGCACTAAAGTAAGACTGCTGAAGTACTAACACTAATTGCCTAGCAGAGGAGAAGAGCACATCTCCCTGTACAAATTCCCGATTGCCTAGGAGAGGGAAACCACTCCCCGTCCCATACAGCCACTGATTACCAAAACAACAACAATCACAAATTGCCATGCACCTTAAAGGAAAAATCCACTGCCCATGTTATGTCAATGGGCCGAGCGGTGCATTCTGGGCGATTCGGGACAAGGGGCACTCTCCTTCAAGTCAGTGAATGAGAGTCTATTGGGCACTAGCTCAAAAACCCAACATTTACACAAATTTCGTTAACAATAACTACAACATTACACATCTTTTCCAGAGGAAAATAGGCAGGTTTCTCGACATATACACCGACTTTGAGAAGGGATTGCGTGATGATTAGCTTAGCGACCGCATGACGCAGCATGACAACGTGAACGCGATTGGTCAACAGCCTGCTGGGTGAGATGTTTTAACATTCGTTATTCATTGAATTCCTCTCTCCTGTTTATAATATCTCTGACAATGGCACCATGCAACGCACCCTGGACTAAAGAGGCAGACAAATACGAAAACATGTGCTTTAACCCTCTGTTAAATTACACATTTCTCGAAGTAGGAATATCGCAAAAAACATGTGATCAATGGGAGAAGACCCTCCTGCCGAGTTATGACACTGGCCAGTGCTGAAGTCGGAGGTGTATGAGATGACAAATGTTTTCACGATCTAAAAGTCGTATTCCTATGAGAGCGACTTTATCACAGTGCTACGTAATACCGACCGGATTTCTGCCTGCTTTGAACGCCACTATTTTAAATTCACGTGAAAACATCAAATGACCCAGGGACTCGATAAAACATCACTCAGAGATGCACAAAAACAATATAACCTTCAAAAATGGGTGAACCTTTCATTTAGTCCTGGTTGAAGTGTCAACAATCAACTAGCTGCAAATTATGAACGAGCTGCAACAAACACTCAAACTGGACAGTTTTATCTCAATTTCTTCATTCAAAGACTCAATCATGGACACTTGTTGTATCTACCTTCTTGCCCTTTGTGCTGTTGTCTGGGCCCTACAATGTTTGTACCATGTTTTGTGTTGCTACCATGTTGTTGTCATGTTGTGATGCTACCATGTTGTTGTTTTTTATTTAGTTTATTTCCCCTTTATTTAACCAGGTAGGCCAGTTGAGAACACCTTTATTTAACCAGGTAGGCCAGTTGAGAACACCTTTATTTAACCAGGTAGGCCAGTTGAGAACACCTTTATTTAACCAGGTAGGCCAGTTGAGAACACCTTTATTTAACCAGGTAGGCCAGTTGAGAACACCTTTATTTAACCAGGTGGCCAGTTGAGAACAAGTTCTCATTTACAACTGTGACCTGGTCAAGATAAAGCAAAGCAGTGCGACAAAAACATTAACACAATATAAACAATCGAATATCATGTTGTGTTGCTACCATGCTGTGTTGTCATATGTTGCTGCCTTGCTATGTTGTGTTGCTACCATGCTGATTTGTCATGTGTTGCTGCCTTGCTATGTTGTGTTGCCTCTCTTGTCGATATGTGTGTTTTGTCCTATATGTATATGTTATTTATTTATTTTTCATCCCGGCCCCCGTACCCGCAGGAGGTATTTTGCATTTCGGTAGTCTGTCTTTGTAAATACGAAATTGTTCTTAACTGACTTGCCTAGTTAAATAAAAGGTTAAATATTTTTTTTTTAAATGAACATTCAGCAGTTCACACCAAGTAGGCTACTGGGAAGACGAACAGCATTTAAAGTAAATGGCCTTAGCGAAATAAAAGACAGCACCTTAAAATAAAAGAATGGTGTGACGATAACTATACCTATCAATAGTCGCTATTTGTTGCAATATTCGATAGGTAGCTGTCAAGAGTATTACAGAACGGCAATGTTAGTTGCAGAATGATTTGTCTGTGTTACTATTTTATAAGGCAAAACGTTACATGCAACTGCACGTGGCTCGTTGGTCTAGGGGTATGATTCTCGCTTCGGGTGCGAGAGGTCCCGGGTTCAAATCCCGGACGAGCCCTTATTTTTATATCTCGACGTTGGCTAAATTAAATGGAAGCAAACCATGTAAGCAAGCAGTAACATAAGATAAACGGTATTTAAAATACGATTTGTTATGATAGTATGTCGTTCTGGTTAGACGCGTAATCCAGCTTGATGTAGAATGAATGCTATGCTATATATGCTGTCTTTTTGTGAAACTATAACGTGGCTCGTTGGTCTAGGGGTATGATTCTCGCTTTGGGTGCGAGAGGTCCCGGGTTCAAATCCCGGACGAGCCCACTTTTTTTCAGTCCCGGACTCATACTTACTCCTAAAACTATGCAGATCATTAACATAGATGGAGATATTAAGACGTCTTTGGATAAAGTAGATTTTTCTTTCGTTTTTATGTTTGACTGTCATATCTGTTACTGTTTGTAGGGGGCAGTATGTCCCAGTTATTGCAAGTCACCATCAACCTGTTTTTTTTGTCTCATGTCATCCAGTCGAATTTCGGAAGGTAGTTTATTCCATCAGGCTGTGCAACACAGTAGACTCCATAGAATCACTTTATTAAATGCGTGCCATACCGTGCTGTGTCTATGCCGGTTATCTTTCGGGGTCCTGTTGTTGACTTTAGATATATTGTAGAGCCCCACACATAATAATAGTGCTTGCAAAATACCTTTCTGTCCACATGTCTTTCTGTCCACATGTCTTTCTGTCGTGCTCAAGGCAGGCAGAATGGTCAGGCAGGCGGGTACATAGTGACAGACAGGCTCGTGCTCAAGGCAGGCAGAATGGTCAGGCAGGTGGGTACATAGTGACAGACAGGCTCGTGCTCAAGGCAGGCAGAATGGTCAGGCAGGCGGGTACATAGTGACAGACAGGCTCGTGGTCAAGGCAGGCAGAATGGTCAGGCAGGCAGGTACAGAGTCCGGGAGGTACATAGTGACAGACAGGCTCGTGGTCAAGGCAGGTGGGTACAGAGTCCAGATACAGGAAAGGGTCGAAACCGGGAGGACTAGAAAAAGCAGTACGGTAAAAACACGCTGGTTGACTCAACTAAACATACAAGACAACCTGGTACAGAGAGACAGGAAACACAGGGATAAATACACTGGCACAGAGAGACAGGAAACACAGAGACAAATACACTGGTACAGAGAGACAGGAAACACAGGGATAAATACACTGGCACAGAGAGACAGGAAACACAGAGATAAATACACTGGCACAGAGAGACAGGAAACACATGGATAAATACACTGGCACAGAGAGACAGGAAACACAGGGATAAATACACTGGCACGGAGAGACAGGAAACACAGGGATAAATACACTGGCACAGAGAGACAGGAAACACAGGGTTAAATACACTGGTACAGAGAGACAGGAAACACAGGGATAAATACACTGGTACAGAGAGACAGGAAACACAGGGATAAATACACTGGCACAGAGAGACAGGAAACACAGGGATAAATACACTCATACAGAGAGACAGGAAACACAGGGATAAATACACCAGGGAAAATAAGCGACACCTGGAGGGGGTGAGGACAATCACAGGAACAGGTGAAACAGATCAGTGCGTGACATCCTCTCTCCGTCATCTTACTCACAGCCGAGTTGACACTGCCCAGCTGTACCAGCTAGTTTCGGATTTATTTATTTATTTTACCAGGTAGCCCAGTTGAGAACAAGTTCTCATTTACAACTGCGGCCTTGATAAACCCGAAACCAAGATGGGGGAGTTCAGTGGGTGAAGGTTACATTTCCTTTACTGAGTGACTAACATATTAAAATCAAAACACAACGTGTGCAAATACTGTTGGACAAAAAAAGTGTCTCTAATTGTGATTTAAAACAATGAAGGTTGTAGCTCTGGGATGGCATTTTATTTAAATGTTTTATTTTATTTAGTAAATACTTTTGTAACTCTTTCTTGAACGGCATTGTTGGTGTAAAGGTTTGTAAGTAAGTATTTCACGGTAAGGTCTACCTACACCTGTTGTATTCGGTGCATGTGACAAATTAAATTACATTTGAACTGTTATTTTAGCTTTCTGTTTGTATGTAGCTTGCACTTCAATGGCATGACAACTCTTCTCGTTCAATTTGTTAGGCAATCACATGTACCTACGGGGAAAGGATGGCCAGACACACAGGAGGGTGATTTTCACTAAGGAGGAGAAGGACGCCAATACTGAATGAAATGCTTGCTGGCCATTTTGGAGTAAAGGGGATGATTGCCAAAATTAACCTACATCCCCTGGCGTCAAGGATGTGGACAGCTGGGAAAGTGAAATAACCTTTTGTTTATCAATCACATTCTATTATATCTGACATTGACTGTCATATCAGAGAGCACACAATGTTTCAATGTGCCACGTTGTGCCTAAAGGTCAGTACCTGTCTAGTCTGCCAGAAGTTTGAGAGGGTGAAGACTGTGGCGCCGGAGTTGATGCCCATCAGTTGTTTCACCGTGGCACATGATTGGTCAACCCATCAGTTGTTTCACCGTGGCACATGATTGGTCAACCCATTAGTTGTTTCACCATGGCACATGATTGGTCAACCCATCAGTTGTTTCACCGTGGCACATGATTGGTCAACCCATTAGTTGTTTCACCGTGGCACATGATTGTTCAACCCATCAGTTGTTTCACCATGGCACATGATTGGCCAACCCATCAGTTGTTTCACCGTGGCACGTGATTGGTCAACCCATCAGTTGTTTCACCGAGGCACGTGATTGGTCAACCCATCAGTTGTTTCACCGTGGCACATGATTGGTCAACCCATCAGTTGTTTCACCGTGGCACATGATTGGTCAACCCATTAGTTGTTTCACTGTGGCACATGATTGGTCAACCCATTAGTTGTTTCACTGTGGCACATGATTGGTCAACCCATCAGTTGTTTCACCGTGGCATATGATTGGTCAACCCATCAGTTTTTTCACCTTGGCACATTATTGGTCAACCCATCAGTTGTTTCTCTGTGGCATATGATTGGTCAACCCATCAGTTGTTTCACCGTGGCATATGATTGGTCAACCCATCAGTTGTTTCACCGTGGCACGTGATCGGTAAGTGGCACGAGTCACATTTTATTAAGTTGTTTTGTAATGGCTGCTTTTATTTGACCACAACAGAGTTCAATATTATAGAAAATGTGTTTGTGTGTCAGTATCCTTACACATATGAAAATCTGCATACTGTATGAAGGACATTTCAGGTAAGACCCAGATGCAGACAACTTTGAAGTAAAAACAGTTTATTAAATCGAACAGGGGCAGGCAAAAGGCAGGTCAAGGGGCAGTAATCCAGAAAGGTGGGGAAAAGGTACAGGACGGCAGGCAGAGTGGTCAACACCGGGAAAACTATCAAACAGGAACAATCGAGAGACAGGAGCAGAGGGAAAACCGCTGGTAGGCTTGACAAAACAAAACTGGCAACAGACAAACAGAGAACACAGGTATAAATACACAGGGGATAATGGAGAAGATGGGCGACACCTGGAGGGGGGGGTGGAGACAAGCACGAAGACAGGTGAAACAGATCAAGGTGTGACAATAGGACACAGATACGGGTGAGAATAAAGTCAACTTCTCTGTAACACTTTAAATGTTTTGGGGTGGAACTCATCGTACTCTTCACTAAATCCAGGATTGGCAACAGCTGGTGTCTGACGGTGACCGATCACTTTACCAAGTGGGTTGAGGCAATACCCATTAAGGTCAGTAAAAGGAAGACAACATGCTTTACTCTCAATTCCCTTCTGTAACCCAGATTTTTGTTTTGTATGATATCCATCAAGGATGAAACTGGCGAGTCCATCATCGCCTTGGAGGTGGCCATCTTCAAAACCCACGGTTCTCCCGAGGTCATCTCGATTCACCGAAGTCGTGAACTCTGGAACAAGGTATGAATGTTATAGTTTTTTTTGTAAACATTTTTTTTTTACAATTCGTTTTTGGTTTTCCATGGTACATAATCAGACACATTTCAAAATCTTCCACTGTCAACCGATATCGCTTTCCTACCCCCCTCCTCCAGGTTTGGATGAACGGACCAACTAGACTCTCAAGACCCTCAAGACTGCCATGGACAAGTCCCTTGACGGGTACCAGGAACGGTGGGAGGACAACCTGAAGGTAATTCTCTTTGAACACAACGGCAGCATCCAGGCCTCCACCGAGTACTCGCCCTATTGCCTGCCGTGCGGACGGGAGCCACAGCTGTTTACTGAGGTAAACAATGCAACTGTATATACAATTATTGCATATACTTTCATTTTTAAGATGTGTGATTTACTTAGCGTTGTTGTTTGTCTATTGCTATGTTTGATTTAACGCAACTTTCAGATCACTGAAACTCCACCTGATTGGTTGTCGAAACAGACGAGGTAAAAATGATTGTTCGCTGTTTATTTATTTTCATACAAGCCAGTGTATGAATCAAACGGATTTGCATATGAATGGAGTGGAAATTAGCTGACGTTGTGATCTGTAAGTTAAGAAACATTAATGTGTCAAGCACATTACACATTTTTCTTTGCTATTTCCCAAAACGTAGTGACGTTTTTAAGACAATCATTTTATGTCGAAACGTTAAACAAGGAACCCAAAAGTAGTTTTGAAGTAATGTTTCCATCTTATTAGGCTCCCGAGTGGCACAGTGGTCTAAGGCACAACATCTCAGTGATAGAGGTGTCACTACAGACCCTGGTTCAATTCCAGGCTGTATCACAACTGGCTGTGATTGATAGAATGTGTTCTTAACTGCATTTTTTGCTAGTTAAATAAGTGAGCGAAACAAAACGTGTTTAAAACAGAAAAAATTGTCACAGGAATCGGTATTTTATTACGGGGATGACGAGGACATTATTTAGGCGGTAATGAGCTTCAAAATTTGACACATTAGTGTTGATATAGCAACGGAAGCTAATAGTTTATCGAATCCCAATTTGACGCGGGGGGGGGGGGGGGGGGGGGGGGGGGGGGGGGGGGGGGGGTAGACACATTTTGGCTGGGGGACATTATTTGGCCGCGAAAGGCCCAACGCGATGCACTGGACCGTGTACAAGGACTTCTCTCAGAAAGTAGGTTGTGTTTTTGCAACTGTCGTGTTTTTGCAACTGTCGTGTTTGTGCGGACATTACAGTAGTATTTACTGTAGTGTTTTTGCGGTCTTAAGTATACTGTAGTATTTACTATAGTATTCTACAGTATATTAGGTACTACACATGATCGAGGGAGGTGTGAAATATAGTATTGTACAGCTTACTACAGAATTGTATAGTACATACTGTAGTAGTCTCTCGTATACTGTAGTATTGTTTTCATGTGGGATGTCTTGTTTTACATTCTGCTACTTCCTAATGAACTCCTAATCAAGGGTGTGAGGGTGTGTACTCCTAATGAACTCCTAATCAACTGTGGGGATAGATCAGAGGGACACAGAGGTAAATAACGACAAGCAGCAGTAGTACTGTCAGGTCATACAGTCAGAGACGCATAGCGTGATGGGGGTGTGTACGCGTAGCCTGATGGGGTTTTATACACGTAGCCTGATGGGGTTTTATACGTGTAGCCTGATGGGGTTTTATACATGTAGCCTGATGGGGTTTTATACATGTAGCCTGATGGGGTTTTATACATGTAGCCTGATGGGGTTTTATACATGTAGCCTGATGGGGTTTTATACATGTAGCCTGATGGGGTTTTATACGTGTAGCCTGATGGGGTTTTATACATGTAGCCTGATGGGGTTTTATACATGTAGCCTGATGGGATTTTATACATGTAGCCTGATGGGGTTTTATACATGTAGCCTGATGGGGTTTTATACATGTAGCCTGATGGGGTTTTATACATGTAGCCTGATGGGGTTTTATACATGTAGCCTGATGGGGTTTTATACACGTAGCCTGATGGGGTTTTATACATGTAGCCTGATGGGGGTGTGTACGTGTAGCCTGATGGGGTTTTATACATGTAGCCTGATGGGGTTTTATACATGTAGCCTGATGGGGTTTTATACATGTAGCCTGATGGGGTTTTATACATGTAGCCTGATGGGGTATTATACACGTAGCCTGATGGGGTTTTATACATTTAGCCTGATGGGGGTGTGTACGTGTAGCCTGATGGGGTTTTATACATGTAGCCTGATGGGGGTGTGTACGTGTAGCCTGATGGGGTTTTATACGTGTAGCCTGATGGGGTTTTATACATGTAGCCTGATGGGGTTTTATACATGTAGCCTGATGGGGTTTTATACGTGTAGCCTGATGGGGTTTTATACGTGTAGCCTGATGGAGTTTTATACGTGTAGCCTGATGGGGTTTTATACATGTAGCCTGATGGGGTTTTATACATGTAGCCTGATGGGGGTGTGTACGTGTAGCCTGATGGGGTTTTATACACGTAGCCTGATGGGGTTTTATACACGTAGCCTGATGGGGTTTTATACATGTAGCCTGATGGGGTTTTATACATGTAGCCTGATGGGGTTTTATACATGTAGCCTGATGGGGTTTTATACATGTAGCCCGATGGGGTTTTATACATGTAGCCTGATGAGGTTTTATACATGTAGCCTGATGGGGCTTTATACATGTAGCCTGATGGGGTTTTATACATGTAGCCTGATGGGGTTATATACATGTAGCCTGATGGGGTTTTATACATGTAGCCTGATGGGGTTTTATACATGTAGCCTGATGGGGTTTTATACATGTAGCCTGATGGGGTTTTATACATGTAGTCTGATGGGGGTGTGTACGTGTAGCCTGATGGGGTTTTATACATGTAGCCTGATGGGGGTGTGTACGTGTAGCCTGATGGGGTTTTATACATGTAGCCTGATGGGGGTGTGTACGTGTAGCCTGATGGGGTTTTATACGTGTAGCCTGATGGGGTTTTATACATGTAGCCTGATGGGGTTTTATACATGTAGCCTGATGGGGTTTTATACGTGTAGCCTGATGGGGTTTTATACATGTAGCCTGATGGGGTTTTATACATGTAGCCTGATGGGGTTTTATACATGTAGCCTGATGGGGTTTTATACATGTAGCCTGATGGGGGTGTGTACGTGTAGCCTGATGGGGTTTTATACATGTAGCCTGATGGGGTCTTATACATGTAGCCTGATGGGGGTGTGTACGTGTAGCCTGATGGGGTTTTATACGTGTAGCCTGATGGGGTTTTATACATGTAGCCTGATGGGGTTTTATACATGTAGCCTGATGGGGTTTTATACGTGTAGTCTGATGGGGTTTTATACATGTAGCCTGATGGGGTTTTATACATGTAGCCTGATGGGGTTTTATACATGTAGCCTGATGGGGTTTTATACATGTAGCCTGATGGGGTTTTATACATGTAGCCTGATGGGGTTTTATACATGTAGCCTGATGGGGTTTTATACATGTAGCCTGATGGGGTTTTATACATGTAGCCTGATGGGGTTTTATACATATAGCCTGATGGGGTTTTATACATGTAGCCTGATGGGGGTGTGTACGTGTAGCCTGATGGGGTTTTATACATGTAGCCTGATGGGGTTTTATACATGTAGCCTGATGGGGGTGTGTACGTGTAGCCTGATGGGGTTTTATACGTGTAGCCTGATGGGGTTTTATACGTGTAGCCTGATGGGGTTTTATACATGTAGCCTGATGGGGTTTTATACATGTAGCCTGATGGGGTTTTATACATGTAGCCTGATGGGGTTTTATACGTGTAGTCTGATGGGGTTTTATACATATAGCCTGATGGGGTTTTATACATGTAGCCTGATGGGGTTTTATACATTTAGCCTGATGGGGTTATATACATGTAGCCTGATGGGGTTTTATACATGTAGCCTGATGGGGTTTTATACATGTAGCCTGATGGGGTTTTATACATGTAGCCTGATGGGGTTTTATACATGTAGCCTGATGGGGTTTTATACATGTAGCCTGATGGGGTTTTATACATGTAGCCTGATGGGGGTGTGTACGTGTAGCCTGATGGGGTTTTATACATGTAGCCTGATGGGGTTTTATACATGTAGCCTGATGGGGGTGTGTACGTGTAGCCTGATGGGGGTGTGTACGTGTAGCCTGATGGGGTTTTATACATGTAGCCTGATGGGGTTTTATACGTGTAGCCTGATGAGATTTTATACATGTAGCCTGATGGGGTTTTATACATGTAGCCTGATGGGGTTTTATACATGTAGCCTGATGGGGTTTTATACATGTAGCCTGATGAGATTTTATACATGTAGCCTGATGGGGTTTTATACATGTAGCCTGATGGGGTTTTATACATGTAGCCTGATGGGGTTTTATACATGTAGCCTGATGGGGTTTTATACATGTAGCCTGATGGGGTTTTATATATGTAGCCTGATGGGGTTTTATACATGTAGCCGGATGGGGGTGTGTACGTCTAGCCTGATGGGGTTTTATACGTGTAGCCTGATGGGGTTTTATACATGTAGCCTGATGGGGTTTTATACGTGTAGCCTGATGGGGTTTTATACGTGTAGCCTGATGGGGTTTTATACATGTAGCCTGATGGGGTTTTATACATGTAGCCTGATGGGGTTTTATACATGTAGCCTGATGGGGTTTTATACATGTAGCCTGATGGGGTTTTATACATGTAGCCTGATGGGGTTTTATACGTGTATCCTGATGAGGGTGTGTACGCGTGGACCGATGAGGGTGTGTACGCGTGGCCCGATGAGGGTGTGTACGCGTGGCCTGATGAGGGTGTGTAGGCGTGGCCTGATGTGGGTGTGTACATCCAGCCTGATGTGGGTGTGTACGCGTGGCCCGATGAGGGTGTGTACGCGTGGCCCGATGAGGGTGTGTACGCGTGGCCTGATGAGGGTGTGTAGGCGTGGCCTGATGAGGGTGTGTACGCGTGGCCTGATGAGAGTGTGTACGCGTGGCCTGATGAGGGTGTGTAGGCGTGGCCTGATGTGGGTGTGTACATCCAGCCTGATGTGGGTGTGTACATCCAGCCTGACGTGGGTGTGAGGGTGTGTACATCTAGTCTGATGAGGGTGTGAGGGTGTGTACATCTAGTCTGATGAGGGTGTGAGGGTGTGTACATCTAGTCTGATGAGGGTGTGAGGGTGGGGAGGCTTCGTTTCTACCTTCAAGGTGTTTTCGTTAATTTCTTTGATGACATGAAGATGCTAGGTTTTATATACTGTTTTGACCTTTTGTTTAATCAGGAAAATACCCCTTTCAGGCTAGAAACCTAGTTTTGCAAACAGGTAAGCAGGAAGTCGTCAGTGTGTACACATAACACAATACATTGAAAACAATAACAATAGTTAACAATATTTTCTTTTATCAGAGCTTTAAACTCAGACAGCGACACCTTTAACTTAAATCCATGGAACGATAAACAACTCGCTCGACTCCACCTTATACAAACAGATTGTCTCGACTCCACCTTATATAAACAGATTGTCTCGACTCCACCTTATATAAACAGATTGTGTGATGAATCCTCCTGTATAATCCACTTATCTGACTCAGAAGAGAAACAATGGTAGCAGTGTACCAGGCCAGTTTACCTACACAAACCAGGAAATATCACCTGTGTTTTGGTGAATCAAAGCAAGAACAACAGGAGGTGGTTTTGATAGTAAGACATCTTTATTTATCGTTTCGGACAGACATGCTAGATCTCTATACAGTGTGAATGGAGAGCCATCTCTGAGTTACCGTAAGTAACCGGGTCCTGACCTATGGTCTGCTCTGAGTTACCGTAACTAACCGGGTCCTGACCTATGGTCTGCTCTGAGTTACCGTAACTAACCGGATCCTGACCTATGGTCTGCTCTGAGCTACCGTAAGTAACCGGGTCCTGACCTATGGTCTGCTCTGAGTTACCGTAAGTAACCGGGTCCTGACCTATGGTCTGCTCTGCCTTACCGTAACTAACCGGGTCCTGACCTATGGTCTGCTCTGCCTTACCGTAACTAACCGGATCCTGACCTATGGTCTGCTCTGAGCTACCGTAAGTAACCGGGTCCTGACCTATGGTCTGCTCTGAGTTACCGTAAGTAACCGGGTCCTGACCTATGGTCTGCTCTGCCTTACCGTAACTAACCGGGTCCTGACCTATGGTCTGCTCTGCCTTACCCGGGTCCTGACCTATGGTCTGCTCTGAGTTACCGTAACTAACCGGGTCCTGACCTATGGTCTGCTCTGCCTTACCGTAACTAACCGGGTCCTGACCTATGGTCTGCTCTGCCTTACCGTAACTAACCGGGTCTTGACCTATGGTCTGCTCTGAGTTACCGTAACTAACTGGGTCCTGACCTATGGTCTGCTCTGAGTTACCGTAACTAACCGGGTCCTGACCTATGGTCTGCTCTGAGTTACCATAACTAACTGGGTCCTGACCTATGGTCTGCTCTGCCTTACCGTAACTAACCGGGTCCTGACCTATGGTCTGCTCTGCCTTACCGTAACTAACCGGGTCCTGACCTATGGTCTGCTCTGAGTTACCGTAACTAACCGGGTCCTGACCTATGGTCTGCTCTGAGTTACCGTAACTAACTGGGTCCTGACCTATGGTCTGCAACAGTAAACCATTGTTCAATCAACAGTAAACCATTGTTCAATCAACAGTAAACCATTGTTCAATCAACAGTAAACAATTGTTCAATCAACAGTAAACCATTGTTCAATCAACAGTAAACCATTGTTCAATCAACAGTAAACCATTGTTCAATCAACAGTAAACCAGTGTTCAATCAATCAACAGTAAACCAGTGTTCAATCAATCAACAGTAAACCAGTGTTCAATCAACAGTAAACCATTGTTCAATCAACAGTAAACCATTGTTCAATCAACAGTAAACCATTGTTCAATCAACAGTAAACCATTGTTCAATCAACAGTAAACCATTGTTCAATCAATCAACAGTAAACCAGTGTTCAATCAATCAACAGTAAACCAGTGTTCAATCAATCAACAGTAAACCAGTGTTCAATCAATCAACAGTAAACCAGTGTTCAATCAATCAACAGTAAACCAGTGTTCAATCAACAGTAAACCAGTGTTCAATCAATCAACAGTAAACCAGTGTTCAATCAATCAACAGTAAACCAGTGTTCAATCAATCAACAGTAAACCAGTGTTCAATCAATCAACAGTAAACCAGTGTACCATCTCAGGATCTTGACACTGTCTAGTCCTAATATAATGGATAGGAGGGTGCTGTACCCAGGTCAGGGAGGGGGCAAACACACTGTCTAGTCCTAATATAATGGATAGGAGGGTGCTGTACCCAGGTCAGGGAGGGGGCAAACACACTGTCTAGTCCTAATATAGTGGATAGGAGGGTGGTGTACCCAGGTCAGGGAAGGGGCAAACACACTGTCTAGTCCTAACATAGTGGATAGGAGGGTGCTGTACCCAGGTCAGGGAAGGGGCAAACACACTGTCTAGTCCTAACATAGTGGATAGGAGGGTGCTGTACCCAGGTCAGAGGAGAAGAAAATAAATACGAACAAGTGTACATTGTAATTAATCAATTAATGAATCGGTCAATCAATGAATGAATAAATACACCCCCCCCCCCCCCCCCCCCCCCCCCCCCGAAATGCTCCCATCACATATCAGCACGGTCTCCAGTGAGGCAGTACATTGAGAGCAATACATTCCTAGGCACCAGGGCAATAATACATTGAGTGAAACAGTAGGATAAGTAAAGGTTGGACTACGGTGTCTAAATCCCCTCACTGTGTTTGTTTTGGTGCAGGGGTTATGTTTCTGCAGTGGGCATGAATAAGGAGGTGACGGTTCACATTCTTCTATCGGGGGGGGGGGCGCTTTCTTTATTAGGTATCCTAATATATGTCTGAGTTCTCTTGTTCTCTTCACGGTATCACCATTGTAAACGTTAAGTTCTGTGACTCCCCAGGCCTGAAGATTAGTTATTTATTTTAAATGATTCTAGAATAGTCTTGACACCTATTTCATCCCTACTCGGGTGACATTACAAAGGGTTGTGGAAAAATCAATAACTTCCTTGAAGTTCTCACTTTTCTCCCTGGGACTCTCTTCTGACATCAGGGATTCAACGGCGTTTTACTGTACATTTGTAAGCCCACTATGGAGAGCGGTTGCTCCAGCTAATTGAAGGCATGTTCTGATGCTAGCTCACTTGGCTCCAACTTGGACTGGCGTTTGGCTCATTTAGGTGGGTCAGGATTGAATGTTTCACCAGTATTCACAAGGGTAGTGCTTCTCTTTTTTTTTGGGAGACGGGTGAGGAACATATTCACAAATGTTTAACTCTACACTAACCGTCAAGACACAGTACACTCCAAACGTTATGAAGATTATGGTCATTTGTACTCATGTTTACAGTGTTTTTGTAAGACTACAAGACTAGATTTTCCACTAACTGCCAAACACATACATGTTATTTTAAGAAGTGCATTGTCTCACACGAAAAATACATTTCAAAATAAAAGTAGTGTTCTGATCCCTGGTTAACCACAATCCCAGTACACCACGTCGTCCTGGTTCTGAAAACAAGACCAGATTGTTTCGGTAGTAGTAACCTTTTAAACACAGGCGGCATAGAAGTCCATTTTTTTTTATTTTTAATCATCGTTGGGAGTGGACACATCACACATCATATGATTTGAATGACAACGGAGCAGTTGGTGAATCATTTGGAGGAACGTAATGTTTACAATGAAGTGTTTGACCATCATCATGAACCTGCAAGGTCTAACATGTGCAAATTCCTATTTATCTTCTTTGTTTTTTTAAAAATTTGACAGAGATGTGTAACTGTTCCCGCCCATTACCAGATACGAGGGTATCCTGGTCCCAGACAGGCCTCTGTGCTCTTGTCAACTTCATTGCTGTCAATTGGCATGACTATGAGCGACGGGGAGATGGCATGATAGCACAAACAGACTGGCTAGGACAAGGGGTAGTCTTTCAACTATTTTATGATGCTTTAATACAGAACAGAAACAATAGTCATAGACTATCCAAATGAATGGAAATAAATTGTCTAGATGCTCTACAGATGGTCATACAATCAACAGACTGTTGATAAGCAACTGCTTGCTAAGGTTACGGTTAGGGTAGGGGTTAGGTTTACAATAGATGTTAGGGTAGGGGTTAGGGTAGGGGTTAGGTTTACAATAAGGGTTAGGGTAGGGGTTAGGTTTATAATAAGGGTTAGGTTTAGAATAAGGGTTAGGGTAGGGGTTAGGTTTACAATAAGGGTTAGGGTAGGGGTTAGGTTTACAATAAGGGTTAGGTTTACAATAAGGGTTAGGGTAGTGGTTAGGTTTAGAATAAGGGCTAGGATAGGGGTTAGGTTTAGAATAAGGGTCAGGGTAGGGGTTAGGTTTACAATAAGGGTTAGGTTTACAATAAGGGTTAGGGTAGGGGTTAGGTTTACAATAAGGGTTAAGGTTAGGGTTAGTAGATTGTTTCATTGTTAGTGTAGATGGACTATCCAAATTGAAGAATTACCTCACCGTAAAAAGTAGTGCACTATATAGGGAGCACGGTGGTATTCGGGACACACCCCTAATCACGATGACACAGTATGATACAGTGCAGCAGCAACAGGAGCGGCATGGCAGTGAGTACCTGTGAAACAAACACTGCACACGAAAGAGAAACACAAACCAGCTAGTGATGTGGCACTAAGAACATGGGCCTCAGTGAGGACACCGCCTGGCAGCTGCCCTCTACTGTAGTGATAACCAGCTAGAACATGGGCCTCAGTGAGGACACCGCCTGGCAGCTGCCCTCTACAGTAGTGATAACCAGCTAGAACATGGGCCTCAGTGAGGACACCGCCTGGCAGCTGCCCTCTACTGTAGTGATAACCAGCTAGAACATGGGCCTCAGTGAGGACACCGCCTGGCAACTGCCCTCTACCGTAGTGATAACCAGCTAGGACATGGGCCTCAGTGAGGACACCGCCTGGCAACTGCCCTCTACATTAATGATAACCAGCTAGGACATGGGCCTCAGTGAGGACACCGCCTGGCAGCTGCCCTCTACAGTAGTGATAACCAGCTAGGACATGGGCCTCAGTGAGGACATCGCCTGGCAACTGCCCTCTACATTAGTGATAACCAGCTAGGACATGGGCCTCAGTGAGGACACCGCCTGGCAACTGCCCTCTACATTAATGATAACCAGCTAGGACATGGGCCTCAGTGAGGACACCGCCTGGCAGCTGCCCTCTACAGTAGTGATAACCAGCTAGGACATGGGCCTCAGTGAGGACACCGCCTGGCAGCTGCCCTCTACAGTAGTGATAACCAGCTAGGACATGGGCCTCAGTGAGGACACCGCCTGGCAGCTGCCCTCTACCGTAGTGATAACCAGCTAGGACATGGGCCTCAGTGAGGACACTGCTTGGCAGCTGCCCTCTACAGTAGTGATAACCAGCTAGAACATGGGCCTCAGTGAGGACACCGCCTGGCAGCTGCCCTCTACAGTAGTGATAACCAGCTAGGACATGGGCCTCAGTGAGGACACCGCCTGGCAACTGCCCTCTACCGTAGTGATAACCAGCTAGGACATGGGCCTCAGTGAGGACACCGCCTGGCAGCTGCCCTCTACAGTAGTGATAACCAGCTAGAACATGGGCCTCAGTGAGGACACCGCCTGGCAGCTGCCCTCTACAGTAGTGATAACCAGCTAGGACATGGGCCTCAGTGAGGACACCGCCTGGCAACTGCCCTCTACCGTAGTGATAACCAGCTAGGACATGGGCCTCAGTGAGGACACCGCCTGGCAGCTGCCCTCTACAGTAGTGATAACCAGCTAGGACATGGGCCTCAGTGAGGACACCGCCTGGCAGCTGCCCTCTACAGTAGTGATAACAAGCTAGAACATGGGCCTCAGTGAGGACACTGCCTGGCAGCTGCCCTCTACAGTAGTGATAACCAGCTAGAACATGGGCCTCAGGGAGGACACCGCCTGGCAACTGCCCTCTACAGTAGTGATAACCAGCTAGGACATGGGCCTCAGTGAGGACACCGCCTGGCAGCTGCCCTCTGTGGATGGTTGCGATCTACAGTTGCCTAATATAGAAAGCGTACATTTACACACACTAACGAACACACTTTTGACAATGAACAGATGGTCTAAACTCAAGTATACAAATGCAGTTTCACTCACAGCATTTTGTGAAAAACATAAAATAACAAGACATTTCCAAAGAGTGCATTAAGTCACATGATCAAAGATCATTTACATATTCAAATTCGGGTACATCAGTAGAGAGCACAATAGTCCCTAAAAAAACAAAAAACAAAAAGAACACCATGCGTTAGATATACAGCATCCAAATTGGCACCCTATTCCCTATACAGTGCACTACTTTTGACCAGAGCACTAGGGGTTACTACATAGGGAATAGGGTGCCCTCTGTCGAGCCATTGGACTACTTGTTCCATGCTGCTCGTTCCTTCCATCCCAATGACACCCTATGCCATAGGGCTATGGTCTAAAAGTAGTGCACTACATAGGGAATAGGGTGCCATAGGGCTATGGTCTAAAAGTAGTGCACTACATAGGGAATAGGGTGCCATAGGGCTATGGTCTAAAAGTAGTGCACTACATAGGGAATAGGGTGCCATAGGGCTATGGTCTAAAAGTAGTGCACTACATAGGGAATAGGGTGCCATAGGGCTATGGTCTAAAAGTAGTGCACTACATAGGGAATAGGGTGCCATAGGGCTATGGTCTAAAAGTAGTGCACTACATAGGGAATAGGGTGCCATAGGACTATGGTCTAAAAGTAGTGCACTACATAGGGAATAGAGTGCCATAGGGCTATGGTCTAAAAGTAATCCACTACATAGGGAATAGGGTGCCATAGGGCTATGGTCTAAAAGTAGTGCACTACATAGGGAATAGGGTGCCATAGGGCTATGGTCTAAAAGTAGTGCACTACAATAGGGAATAGGGTGCCATAGGGCTATGGTCTAAAAGTAGTGCACTACAATAGGGAATAGGTTGCCATAGGGCTATGGTCTAAAAGTAGTGCACTACATAGGGAATAGGGTGCCATAGGGTCCTGATCTAAAGTAGTGCACTATGTAGGGAATAGGTTGCCATTGGGGATACATACAAGGGGAGAACTTGGTCATCTGCAACTTTTCAAAGCATTTCTTTTAATATACAAAAATATAAAAGAAAAAAAAATAATTACCTACAATTCTACTTTTTCAAAAAAAAAAAATTATAGTTCACATGTTTGAGAGGGCTTCATTTTTTTGTTGTTGATCATTTTGTAAATTTAAGACTTTTTGGCAATTCCTTTTAATAAAGTACACTATTTTACAACTGAAATGTATGTAACGCTAGTTTCCAACTGATGACCAGTATTAAGATCAATTCCAATCTGAAAGCTCTACTGGAGGTGAACCAACACAACAAGCATGTGGTGGAGATGAAGATGCACCAATCAGGCGTTGGGATTAACAGGAGCACCCGCCTTCAGTGGTTGGAGGCTCCTGTGGTTTGTCCAGCTTGATGTCAATCACTGGGGGAAAAGATGGTTAAGGAAGCTCTGGAAACACATTTGTAAACAAGTTAACCAGTAGGACAGACTATAGAGACACAGCTGACCCTTAAACCGACTAGTAAACAAGTTAACCAATAGGACAGACTATAGAGACACAGCTGACCCTTAAACCGACTAGTAAACAAGTTAACCAGTAGGACAGACTATAGAGACACAGCTGACCCTTAAACCGACTAGTAAACAAGTTAACCAATAGGACAGACTAGAGACACAGCTGACCCTTAAACCGACTAGCCAAAATCGGAAACTGACCCTAACCTTAAACAAATATTTAATTCCATAAAGTTAGGTTATCTGAATCCCCATGAGCTTTGGCAGAGGTCCACAAAAAAACACAAAACACACAAATTTAATGTACAATGATATACAAACAATAACAATAAAAAACAACGCAAGAATAAAAACGTGTCTGTGTGTGTGTGTGTCTCTGTGTTACTGTGTGTTACCGTGTGTTACTGTGTGTGTGTGTGTTACAGTGTTACCGTGTGTTAGTGTGTCTGTGTTAGTGTGACTGTGTTACTGTGTGTTACCGTGTGTTACTGTGTGTGTGTGTGTGGCTGTGTGTTACAGTGTTACCGTGTGTTAGTGTGTCTGTGTGTTAGTGTGTCTGTGTGTTAGTGTTACTGTGTGTCTGTGTGTTAGTGTTACTGTGTGTGTGTGTGTGTGTGTGTGTGTTACTGTGTGTGTTACAGTGTGTTAGTGTGTGTGTGTGTGTGTGTTAGTGTGTGTGTTACAGTGTGTTACAGTGTGTGTTACAGTGTGTTACTGTGTGTTAGTGTGTCTGTGTTACTGTGTGTGTTACAGTGTTTTACAGTGAGTGTGTTACAGTGTGTTAGTGTGTGTTACTGTGTGTTACTGTGTGTTACAGTGTGTTACAGTGTGTTACTGTGTGTGTTAGTGTGTTACTGTGTGTTAGTGTGTGTGTGTTAGTGTGTGTGTGTTACTGTGTGTGTTACAGTGTGTTACAGTGTGTTACAGTGTGTGTGTATTACAGTGTGTTACGGTGTGTGTGTGTTAGTGTGTCTGTGTTACTGTGTGTGTTACAGTGTGTTACAGTGTGTGTGTATTACAGTGTGTTACAGTGTGTTACGGTGTGTGTGTGTTAGTGTGTGTGTGTTACTGTGTGTGTTACAGTGTGTTACAGTGTATTACAGTGTGTTACGGTGTGTGTGTGTTAGTGTGTCTGTGTTACTGTGTGTGTTACAGTGTGTTACAGTGTGTGTGTATTACAGTGTGTTACAGTGTGTGTGTGTTAGTGTGTTAGTGTGTCTGTGTGTTAGTGTGTCTGTCTAACATGATTCAGTGTTTAAGTCCCAAATGGAACCCGGTTTTCTTCAGTACACTACTTTCCACCAAAAGTAGTGCACTATATAGGGAATAGGGTGTTAGGGCTCTGGTCTAATGTAGTGCACTATATAGGGAATAGGGTGTTAGGGCTCTGGTCTAAAGTAGTTCACTATATAGGGAATAGGGTGTTAGGACTCTGGTCTAAAGTAGTGCACTATATAGGGAATAGGTTGCCATAGGTCTCTGGTTTAAAGTAGTGCACTATATAGGGAATAGGGTGCCATTTGGGACATAACAAAGGTGTGTCTGAAACGCATGTAGCTTTACTGCCCTCTATTGACATGACATGGTACTGTTCTAACGTGTCTCTGCAGTATGACCTCTATGGCACTAGGTGGTGCTGTTGTTCAAACATCTACTACTACGGCCGTACCATCTCAAGGCTCCAGTGCATAAGGGCGTGAACAGGGCCATCCATGTATGAACCCTCCAACATATTGTCCTCCTGTGGAACACAGAGCTCCTACTACTTTTAATAAGGTTTAGGACTCTATTCAATCTGGATCGCTGAAGCCTTACAGGAAATAGAA
The DNA here is from genome assembly GCF_013265735.2 of Oncorhynchus mykiss. Classification (NCBI taxonomy): domain Eukaryota; kingdom Metazoa; phylum Chordata; class Actinopteri; order Salmoniformes; family Salmonidae; genus Oncorhynchus; species Oncorhynchus mykiss. The sequence goes on along the minus strand of NC_048569.1, from coordinate 96,822,307 downwards.
ATGCGAAGGTCATTTCCTTACGGAGCCTGCAGCGGTTACTGTGAATGCTGAACACGGGAACGTTGCCTTTTTTAAAAACATTTCAAATCACGCTGTAGAGCCCTTTTTTAATTTTAATTTTTTAAGTGAGCTTAAAATCAATGCGGTAAAGATTTGCTTCCATCTTGTTTACAGTGACAGCCATTAGTGGAACGGAGTCAATCACACAGCTTAAAAGAGATTTTTACAGATAGGATCTCTTTCCCGTAGTTTGTATTAGCTACATTCAATACACACAGTAAGCAAACAGCACACAGCATTCTTCAAGAAAAGACTAAAGAATATGGAGAAGAAACTGGACTTCTAAAGCCCATTGGTTGTATTTCATCTCTCCATTAAATGAGCTCACAGCCCCCCCCCCCCCCATGTCTGATATATGACATCATTCTCCCGTCTCTCCGACCTGCGTCCCCAATGGCCTCCTATTCTCTATAGTGGATAGCGCGCTACCTTGTGATAAGGGGTCCGGTAAAGACAATAGGGTTCCATTTCCCCACGGCAGGTTATATACACACCCACATGACACGCTCCTTGGAGGCCATGGCAGGGCGGTTTCCATGGCACCACTGGTGTCTGTGTTCAGCTGTTGTGCCTGTGTGTTCACGTGTTGTGTGTGCATGTGCGTGTCATTTGTGTGTGTGTGTTCACGTGTTGCGTGTGCATGTGCGTGTCGTTTGTGTATGTGTATGTGTTCATGTGTTGTGTGTCTGGTGTGTCATTGAGTCCTGTTAAATGTCATCTGAAGGACGTCCTGCTAACATCACATATGCCTGGACATTGCCAGAGGATCGGCCAATCAGAATCCCCCACCCCTTTGACACATACTACCATTGCAAAGGAGCCCTGTGGCCCCTGGTGACTGCACCAGCAGTCTGGTTTAGGGAAGACTGAGTCCTGCAGGAAGTCTGTTCCAGAGAAGGCCTATCACCTTCAGATGAGGAGGGATGACTAGCCACACAGGAAGTCATGTTAACCATTCTGTTGTGGGCATTCAGATGAGGAGGTAGAAACAGGAAGTCATGTTAACCATTCTGTTGTGGGCATTCAGATGAGGAGGTAGAAACAGGAAGTCATGTTAACCATTCTGTTGTGGGCATTCAGATGAGGAGGTAGAGAACCAGGAAGTCATGTTAACCATTCTGTTGTGGGTAATTAGCCACCTAGCTAACGTTAGCAACAAAAACATTTAAATATTTTTGTCCACGCTAGCGCTACAAACGGATAAATCCGCTAATACATGAGGACTATTAAAGGCCAAAAATATATATTTTTTTAATTCAAATTATTCAGATTTTTTTCAGGGGGTGCTGCAGCACCCTCAGCACCCTACTTCCTGTAGTGAGAAAGTATGACTCTGGAGGGGATAACTTGGTCCCCAGGCTCTATTGATACCCCCTCCATAATCAGGACCATCCAGCCGGTGTCAGGACCAGATCTAACTGCCTATTGAATCTGAATGACTGTGACGACAATCTGTGTTTTAGAAGTTGATTCGCTGCTTTTTGTTCCCATAACTCCGCCCCATTGTTACTGTTGCTAGGAGGTTGAGGGATCGGATCGGACAAGGTGCCGCAAGCTAGCTAGCAGTTAATATGATGTTAGCACACTTAGCCACGTTAGATAGCTAGCTAGCTGGCTATGGTGAGAAGCAACAGTGTCACAGACAGAAGGGGTAACCCAGACATGTCACAGGGGTTATAAAGCTGTAGCATCCTTTTTAGAACCTTTTCTTACCACTAAATATGGCAGTGAGAGGAAGTCCAGTCTCGGGGAGAGGATGGAGCTAGCAAGCTGAAACTGGGCTGTCATTCTGCTCATTTTCTCATCGATGAAACATCTGATCTCAATAAATTTTTTCTGTTCCCAAAACAAAACAATTGTAACGAACACGGTGCACTAAGTTTTATAGAATTGACGCTTTTAAAAAAATTGCATTTTCTTAAAAGTAAATAAATAAAATAATAATTGTGTTGTTTGGAAGGAATGCAAGGTCGAATTGAGTTTGTGCACACGGCTCAGAGAAGACGTTCCTTAACGGAAATGTGCAATTACATGCTACAACAAGTCAGTAGGATCTCGCTAGCTCGTGCTTGGCTTTGCCCACCTCCTTGCTTGTTTTTTACTGTATAAATGAGCTTGATTTGGTTTGTATTTATTAGACTTTCCCATTTTGAATAAAGAAGACCAGCTAGCTAGCCGTGGCAAGCCTAGATAGCTACATTAACAGGAAAAGGAAGACGTCAACAAACACTCCTAGGTAACTGTTGTTGTTTTTTTTGTCTTGAAATTTCACATTTGGAAAGGTGCATTGAAACAATTAGCTGGCTAACTAGATAGCATGGAGATATATTTTCAATCACAGCCAGCTAGTAAGTTATGACTCTCTGAAGTTACTAGAGGAGATCACAGCCATTTAGTAAGTTATGACTCTCTGAAGTTACTAGAGGAGATCACAGCCATTTAGTAAGTTATGAGTCTATCAAATTACTAGAGATCACAGCCATTTAGTAAGTTATGACTCTCTGAAGTTACTAGAGGAGATCACAGCCAGCTAGTAAGTTATGAGTCTGTCAAGTTACTAGAGATCACAGCCAGCTAGTAAGTTATGACTCTCTGAAGTTACTAGAGATCACAGCCAGCTAGTAAGTTATGATGAGATCACTATGGTATGTGGGTAATCAAGGCGTCATCTGATAGCTTGTCTTACATTTATAATAGAACATTTAGCTTTACATTTGTTTTCATTTTGACATTGTGTGTGTGTGTGTGTGTGTGTGTGTGTGTGTGTCCGTCCTTCTAACTGTCTGCTTGCCTGTCTGTTTAGGAGTTTCAGATGTGGATGGAGAAGAGTGGCGGTGGACAAAACAGTGTGTTCACTGAGCACATCCTCATGAAGTTCATCTATTACAGCTGATACACTAGTTATCCCATTGGTATTACCACTGATACACTGTAGTTATCCCATTGGTATTACCACTGATACACTGTAGTTATCCCATTGGTATTACCACTGATACACTGTAGTTATCCCATTGGTATTACCACTGATACACTGTAGTTATCCCATTGGTATTACCACTGATACACTGTAGTTATCCCATTGGTAGACACTGTAGTTATCCCATTGGTAGACACTGTAGTTATCCCATTGGTAGACACTGTAGTTATCCAATTGGTATTACCACTGATACACTGTAGTTATCCCATTGGTAGACACTGTAGTTATCCCATTGGTATTACCCCTGATACACTGTAGTTATCCCATTGGTATTATCCCTGATACACTGTAGTTATCCCATTGGTATTACCCCTGATACACTGTAGTTATCCCATTGGTATACACTGTAGTTATCCCATTGGTAAACACTGTAGTTATCCCATTGGTATTATCCCTGATACACTGTAGTTATCCCATTGGTATACACTGTAGTTATCCCATTGGTATACACTGTAGTTATCCTATTGGTATTACCACTGATACACTGTAGTTATCCCATTGGTATTATCCCTGATACACTGTAGTTATCCCATTGGTATACACTGTAGTTATCCCATTGGTATACACTGTAGTTATCCCATTGGTATACACTGTAGTTATCCTATTGGTATTACCCCTGGTACACTGTAGTTATCCCATTGGTATTATCCCTGATACACTGTAGTTATCCCATTGGTATACACTGTAGTTATCCCATTGGTAAACACTGTAGTTATCCCATTGGTATACACTGTAGTTATCCCATTGGTATTACCCCTGATACACTGTAGTTATCCCATTTGTATACACTGTAGTTATCCCATTGGTATACACTGTAGTTATCCCATTGGTAAACACTGTAGTTATCCCATTGGTATACACTGTAGTTATCCCATTGGTAAACACTGTAGTTATCCCATTGGTATACACTGCAGTTATCCCATTGGTATACACTGTAGTTATCCCATTGGTAAACACTGTAGTTATCCCATTGGTATACACTGTAGTTATCCCATTGGTATACACTGTAGTTATCCCATTGGTATACACTGTAGTTATCCCATTGGTATACACTGTAGTTATCCCATTGGTAAACACTGTAGTTATCCCATTGGTATACACTGTAGTTATCCCATTGGTAAACACTGTAGTTATCCCATTGGTATACACTGTAGTTATCCCATTGGTATACACTGTAGTTATCCCATTGGTATTACCCCTGGTACACTGTAGTTATCCCATTGGTATACACTGTAGTTATCCCATTGGTATTACCCCTGGTACACTGTAGTTATCCCATTGGTATTACCCCTGGTACACTGTAGTTATCCCAATGGTATACACTGTGGTTATCCCATTGGTATTACCACTGATACACTGTAGTTATCCCATTGGTATTACCCCTGATACACTGTAGTTATCCCATTGGTATTACCCCTGGTACACTGTAGTTATCCCAATGGTATACACTGTAGTTATCCCATTGGTATACACTGTAGTTATCCCATTGGTATTACCCCTGATACACTGTAGTTATCCCATTGGTATACACTGTAGTTATCCCATTGGTATTACCCCTGATACACTGTAGTTATCCCATTGGTAGACACTGTAGTTATCCCATTGGTATTACTGCTTGGATAGACAGGAGGGGGAGGGGTTGAAAGCATACAGGTCGATACTGTACTGTATCTAACTCTATGGTTCCAAGTCATTACTTGTCACTGGATTGTGCAACACAGAGACACATCACACACTGTGAACAGACCGTGTGGACCACCTTTCCTCCTCATAGGCAGTACTCAAATCAACTGGACTTACAAGTCATGTTGCGTCCCGATTCATTTCCTTCTCCCAAAAGTGTGCACTTATATACTTTCTTGCATGGATTTAGCACATGGAAACTCCCTCCTACCAATCAGACAGGTGAGGATGCACCAATCAGACAGGTGAGGATGCACCAATCAGACAGGTGAGGATGCACCAATCAGACATGCATGGATTTAGCAAATGGAAACTCCCTCCTTCCAATTCTTACACCAATTCTATGCTTTTCAATTCACGACAAGGAGTTCGCAAGTGCACACTTAGGGAGAAGGGTGTAGAATTGGGATATAACCCGAGTGTGCTCTCTCTCTCTCTCATCACCTACAGTGCCTTGCGAAAGTATTCGGCCCCCTTGAACTTTGCGACCTTTTGCCACATTTCAGGCTTCAAACATAAAGATATAAAACTGTATTTTTTTTGTGAAGAATCAACAACAAGTGGGACACAATCATGAAGTGGAACGACATTTATTGGATATTTCAAACTTTTTTAACAAATCAAAAACTGAAAAATTGGGCGTGCAAAATTATTCAGCCCTTTTACTTTCAGTGCAGCAAACTCTCTCCAGAAGTTCAGTGAGGATCTCTGAATGATCCAATGTTGACCTAAATGACTAATGATGATAAATACAAGCCACCTGTATGTAATCAAGTCTCTGTATAAATGCACCTGCACTGTGATAGTCTCAGAGGTCCGTTAAAAGCGCAGAGAGCATCATGAAGAACAAGGAACACACCAGGCAGGTCCGAGATACTGTTGTGAAGAAGTTTAAAGCTGGATTTGGATACAAAAAGATTTCCCAAGCTTTAAACATCCCAAGGAGCACTGTGCAAGCGATAATATTGAAATGGAAGGAGTATCAGACCACTGCAAATCTACCAAGACCTGGCCGTCCCTCTAAACTTTCAGCTCATACAAGGAGAAGACTGATCAGAGATGCAGCCAAGAGGCCCATGATCACTCTGGATGAACTGCAGAGATCTACAGCTGAGGTGGGAGACTCTGTCCATAGGACAACAATCAGTCGTATATTGCACAAATCTGGCCTTAATGGAAGAGTGGCAAGAAGAAAGCCATTTCTTAAAGATATCCATAAAAAGTGTTATTTAAAGTTTGCCACAAGCCACCTGGGAGACACACCAAACATGTGGAAGAAGGTGCTCTGGTCAGATGAAACCAAAATTGAACTTTTTGGCAACAATGCAAAACGTTATGTTTGGCGTAAAAGCAACACAGCTCATCACCCTGAACACACCATCCCCACTGTCAAACATGGTGGTGGCAGCATCATGGTTTGGGCCTGCTTTTCTTCAGCAGGGACAGGGAAGATGGTTAAAATTGATGGGAAGATGGGATGGAGCCAAATACAGGACCATTCTGGAAGAAAACCTGATGGAGTCTGCAAAAGACCTGAGACTGGGACGGAGATTTGTCTTCTAACAAGACAATGATCCAAAACATAAAGAAAAATCTACAATGGAATGGTTCAAAAATAAACATATCCAGGTGTTAGAATGGCCAAGTCAAAGTCCAGACCTGAATCCAATCGAGAATCTGGGGAAAGAACTGAAAACTGCTGTTCACAAATGCTCTCCATCCAACCTCACTGAGCTCGAGCTGTTTTGCAAGGAGGAATGGGAAAAAAATTCAGTCTCTCGATGTGCAAAACTGATAGAGACATACCCCAAGCGACTTACAGCTGTAATCGCAGCAAAAGGTGGCGCTACAAAGTATTAACTTAAGGGGGCTGAATAATTTTGCACGCCCAATTTTTCAGTTTTTGATTTGTTAAAAAAGTTTGAAATATCCAATAAATGTCGTTCCACTTCATGATTGTGTCCCACTTGTTGTTGATTCTTCACAAAAAAATACAGTTTTAGGCAAGGCACTGTATTGTAGTTCCATCCTCTCCCACTGTTTATATTGTAGTTCCATCCTCTCCCACTGTTTATATTGTAGTTCCATCCTCTCCCACTGTTTATATTGTAGTTCCATCCTCTCCCACTGTTTATATTGTAGTTCCATCCTCTCCCACTGTTTATATTGTAGTTCCATCCTCTCCCACTGTTTATATTGTAGTTCCATCCTCTCCCACTGTTTATATTGCAGTTCCATCCTCTCCCACTGTTTATATTGTAGTTCCATCCTCTCCCACTGTTTATATTGTAGTTCCATCCTCTCCCACTGTTTATATTGTAGTTCCATCCTCTCCCACTGTTTATATTGTAGTTCCATCCTCTCCCACTGTTTATATTGTAGTTCCATCCTCTCCCACTGTTTATATTGTAGTTCCATCCTCTCCCACTGTTTATATTGTAGTTCCATCCTCTCCCACTGTTTATATTGCAGTTCCATCCTCTCCCACTGTTTATATTGTAGTTCCATCCTCTCCCACTGTTTATATTGTAGTTCCATCCTCTCCCACTGTTTATATTGTAGTTCCATCCTCTCCCACTGTTTATATTGTAGTTCTATCCTCTCCCACTGTTTATATTGTAGTTCCATCCTCTCCCACTGTTTATATTGTAGTTCCATCCTCTCCCACTGTTTATATTGTAGTTCCATCCTCTCCCACTGTTTATATTGTAGTTCCATCCTCTCCCACTGTTTATATTGTAGTTCCATCCTCTCCCACTGTTTATACTGTAGTTCCATCTTCTCCCACTGTTTATATTGTAGTTCCATCCTCTCCCACTGTTTATATTGTAGTTCCATCCTCTCCCACTGTTTATACTGTAGTTCCATCCTCTCCCACTGTTTATATTGTAGTTCCATCCTCTCCCACTGTTTATATTGCTGATCAACGATATGGACTCATTTTGCCTGTTGTGATATTTGAAGGTTACAAAAGTGATTTGTTTTGGAAGAAAATAGTTTTCAATAATAGAAGTTAATTTGCTCCAGACCTGACAGTTTGTCTTTCAACTCTTTGGAAACGACAAACTGTCTTCTAGATGCTGCTGAACACCATCAGACAGGTGAGGACGCATCAAAGTACCCTAATTCCCATTCCCTTTAAGATGATGTTAATAACTCCCATTCCCTTTAAGATGATGTTAATAAATCTATGTCGGGGGAGAAGAGTGGTGAATTACTTCCCCCTGATAAAAGTAAAGTCCTGATGATGGAGGGGTAGAGGGGGTTTAAAGTCCTGATTAGAGGGGGTTTAAAGTCCTGATGATGGAGGGGTAGAGGGGGTTTAAAGTCCTGATTAGAGGGGGTTTAAAGTCCTGATGATGGAGGGGTAGAGGGGGTTTAAAGTCCTGATTAGAGGGGGTTTAAAGTCCTGATGATGGAGGGGTAGAGGGGGTTTAAAGTCCTGATGATGGAGGGGTAGAGGGGGTTTAAAGTCCTGATTATGGAGGGGTAGAGGGGGTTTAAAGTCCTGATTAGAGGGGGTTTAAAGTCCTGATTAGAGGGGGTTTAAAGTCCTGATGATGGAGGGGTAGAGGGGGTTTAAGTCCTGATGATGGAGGGGTAGAGGGGGTTTAAAGTCCTGATGATGGAGGGGTAGAGGGGGTTTAAAGTCCTGATGATGGAGGGGTAGAGGGGGTTTAAAGTCCTGATGATGGAGGAGTAGAGGGGGATTAAAGTCCTGATTAGAGGGGGTTTAAAGTCCTGATGATGGAGGGGTAGAGGGGGTTTAAAGTCCTGATGATGGAGGGGTAGAGGGGGTTTAAAGTCCTTATTAGAGGGGGTTTAAGTCCTGATGATGGAGGGGTAGAGGGGGTTTAAAGTCCTGATGATGGAGGGGTAGAGGGGGTTTAAAGTCCTGATGATGGAGGGGTAGAGGGGGTTTAAGTCCTGATTAGAGGGGGTTTAAAGTCCTGATGATGTAGGGGTAGAGGGGGTTTAAAGTCCTTATTAGAGGGGGGTAGAGGGGGTTTAAGTCCTGATGATGGAGGGGTAGAGGGGGTTTAAAGTCCTGATTAGAGGGGGTTTAAAGTCCTGATGATGGAGGGGTAGAGGGGGTTTAAAGTCCTGATTAGAGGGGGTTTAAAGTCCTGATGATGGAGGGGTAGAGGGGGTTTAAAGTCCTGATGATGGAGGGGTAGAGGGGGTTTAAAGTCCTGATTATGGAGGGGTAGAGGGGGTTTAAAGTCCTGATTAGAGGGGGTTTAAAGTCCTGATGATGGAGGGGTAGAGGGGGTTTAAGTCCTGATGATGGAGGGGTAGAGGGGGTTTAAAGTCCTGATTAGAGGGGGTTTAAAGTCCTGATGATGGAGGGGTAGAGGGGGTTTAAAGTCCTGATGATGGAGGGGTAGAGGGGGTTTAAAGTCCTTATTAGAGGGGGTTTAAGTCCTGATGATGGAGGGGTAGAGGGGGTTTAAAGTCCTGATGATGGAGGGGTAGAGGGGGTTTAAAGTCCTGATGATGGAGGGGTAGAGGGGGTTTAAAGTCCTTATTAGAGGGGGGTAGAGGGGGTTTAAGTCCTGATGATGGAGGGGTAGAGGGGGTTTAAAGTCCTGATTATGGAGGGGTAGAGGGGGTTTAAATTCCTGATGATGGAGGGGTAGAGGGGGTTTAAAGTCCTTATTAGAGGGGGGTAGAGGGGGTTTAAGTCCTGATGATGGAGGGGTAGAGGGGGTTTAAAGTCTTGATGATGGAGGGGTAGAGGGGGTTTAAGTCCTGATGATGGAGGGGTAGAGGGGGTTTAAGTCCTGATGATGGAGGGGTAGAGGGGGTTTAAGTCCTGATGATGGAGGGGTAGAGGGGGTTTAAGTCCTGATGATGGAGGGGTAGAGGGGGTTTAAAGTCCTGACGATGGAGGGGTAGAGGGGGTTTAAGTCCTGATGATGGAGGGGTAGAGGGGGTTTAAGTCCCGATGATGGAGGGGTAGAGGGGGTTTAAAGTCCTGACGATGGAGGGGTAGAGGGGGTTTAAGTCCCGATGATGGAGGGGTAGAGGGGGTTTAAAGTCCTGACGATGGAGGGGTAGAGGGGGTTTAAGTCCTGATGATGGAGGGGTAGAAGGGGTTTAAAGTCCTGATTATATAGGGGGTTTAAAGTCCTGATGATGGAGGGGTAGAGGGGGTTTAAAGTCCTTATTAGAGGAGGGTAGAGGGGGTTTAAAGTCCTGACGATGGAGGGGTAGAGGGGGTTTAAGTCCTGATGATGGAGGGGTAGAGGGGGTTTAAGTCCTGATGATGGAGGGGTAGAGGGGGTTTAAAGTCCTGACGATGGAGGGGTAGAGGGGGTTTAAGTCCCGATGATGGAGGGGTAGAGGGGGTTTAAAGTCCCGATGATGGAGGGGTAGAGGGGGTTTAAGTCCTGATTATAGAGGGGTAGAGGGGGTTTAAAGTCCTGATGATGGAGGGGTAGAGGGGGTTTAAAGTCCTGATTATAGAGGGGGTTTAAAGTCCTGATGATGGAGGGGTAGAGGGGGTTTAAAGTCCTTATTAGAGGGGGGTAGAGGGGGTTTAAAGTCCTGACGATGGAGGGGTAGAGGGGGTTTAAGTCCTGATGATGGAGGGGTAGAGGGGGTTTAAGTCCTGACGATGGAGGGGTAGAGGGGGTTTAAGTCCTGATGATGGAGGGGTAGAGGGGGTTTAAGTCCTGATGATGGAGGGGTAGAGGGGGTTTAAGTCCTGATGATGGAGGGGTGGAGGGGGTATAAAGTCCTTATTAGAGGGGGGTAGAGGGGGTTTAAGTCCTGATGATGGAGGGGTGGGGGGGTTTAAGTCCTGATGATGGAGGGGTAGAGGGGGTATGAAGTCCTGATTATAGGGGGTTTAAAGTCCCAATGATGGAGGGGTAGAGGGGGTTTAAAGTCCTGATGATGGAGGGGTAGAGGGGGTTTAAAGTCCTGATTATAGAGGGGGTTTAAAGTCCTGATGATGGAGGGGTAGAGGGGGTTTAAAGTCCTTATTAGAGGGTGGTAGAGGGGGTTTAAGTCCTGATGATGGAGGGGTAGAGGGGGTTTAAAGTCCTGATGATGGAGGGGTAGAGGGGGTTTAAAGTCCTGATGATGGAGGGGTAGAGGGGGTTTAAAGTCCTTATTAGAGGGGGGTAGAGGGGGTTTAAAGTCCTGATGATGGAGGGGTAGAGGGGGTTTAAAGTCCTGATGATGGAGGGGTAGAGGGGGTTTAAGTCCTGATGATGGAGGGGTAGAGGGGGTTTAAAGTCCTGATTATAGAGGAGGTATGAAGTCCTGATTATAGAGGAGGTATGAAGTCCTGATTATAGAGGAGGTATGAAGTCATGATTATAGAGGAGGTATAAAGTCATGATTATAGAGGGGCTATAAAGTCATGATTATAGAGGGGCTATAAAGTCATGATTATAGAGGGGCTATAAAGTCATGATTATAGAGGGGCTATAAAGTCATGATTATAGAGGGGCTATAAAGTCATGATTATAGAGGGGCTATAAAGTCATGATTATAGAGGGGCTATAAAGTCATGATTATAGAGGGGGTATAAAGTCATGATTATAGAGGGGGTATAAAGTCATGATTATAGAGGGGGTAGAGACTATAAAGTCATGGTTATAGAGGAGGTATAAAGTCATGATTATAGAGGGGGTAGAGACTAGAAAGTCATGCTTTCCATTATGTATTGTGCTATCAGGGCAGGAGGATATTAAAAGGTGACTGAGGGCTTTGAGGTGCTCTGCTTTGGACTCATCAGTAGACTCCAGATTAGCCTCTGCATGTGTTCACTAATGACACCGGCTGCGGTAGATTATACCGGCAATGTCATAGAAGTATTCACACACAGAAAAGGGGGGGGGGGGGGGGGCGAGGTGTTTTGATGGTGACGTTCCACTGACTGTCTGGAGTCACACATGCTTTATCAGCCAACAGCTCAGTCTGTTATTAAAAAAAAACATGGGTTAAATGGAGGACATGGAATACGAAAATGTTTTAAATTCATAGATCACGAATTCAACATGGTCCAAGTACACCAAGACAGTCGTGAAGAGGGCACGACAAAACCTATTCCCCCTCAGGAGACTGAAAAGATTCGGCATGGGGTCCTCACATCCTCAAAAAGTTCTACAGCTGCACCATCGAGAGCATCCTGCCTGACTGGTTGCCTCACTGCCTGGTATGGCAACTGCTCTGCCACTACAGAGGGTAGTGCGTACGGCCCAGCACATCACCGGGGCCAAGCTTCCTGCCATCCAGGACCTCTATACCAGGTGGTGTCAGAGGAAGGACCTAAAAATTGTCAAAGAGTCCAGCCACTCTAGTCATAGACTGTTTTTTCTACTGCCGCACGGCAAGCGGTACCTGAGCGCCAAGTCTAGGTCCAAGACCCTTCTAAAAAAGCTTCTACCCCCAAGACATAAGACTCCTGAACAGCTGATCAAATGGCTACCCAGACTATCCCCCCCCCCCTTCTCTCTTTTACGCTGCTGCTATTCTCTGTTATTTCCCACTTTAATAACTCTACCTACATGTACAAATTACATCAATTACCTCGACTAGCTGTACCGGTACCCCCTGTATATAGCCTCCACATTGACTCTGTACCGGTACCCCCTGTATATAGCCTCAACATTGACTCTGCTCCGGTACCCCCTGTATTTAGCCTCCACATTGACTCTGTACCGGTACCCCCTGTATATAGCCTCCACATTGACTCTGTACCGGTACCCCCTGTATATAGCCTCCACATTGACTCTGTACCGGTACCCCCTGTATATAGCCTCCACATTGACTCTGTACCGGTACCCCCTGTATATAGCCTCCACATTGACTCTGTACCGGTACCACCTGTATATAGCCTCCACATTGACTCTGTACCGGTACCCCCTGTATATAGCCTCCACATTGACTCTGTACTGGTACCCCCTGTATATAGCCTCCACATTGACTCTGTACCGTAAAACCCTGTATATAGCCTCCACATTGACTCTGTACCGGTACCCCCTGTACATAGCCTCCACATTGACTCTGTACCGTAATACCCTGTATATAGCCTCCACATTGACTCTGGCTATATACAGGGGGTACCGGTACAGAGTCAATGTGGAGGCTATATACAGGGTATTACGGTACAGAGTCAATGTGGAGGCTAAATACAGGGTATTACGGTACAGAGTCAATGTGGAGGCTATATACAGGGGGTACCGGTACAGAGTCAATGTGGAGGCTATATACAGGGGGTACCGGTACAGAGTCAATGTGGAGGCTATATACAGGGTATTACGGTGGGACACATCCCAGGACACAGAGGAGATAGATGCCAGGCTGTTGTCCTGATTCCTACTAACATGTACGACCCTATCTCTGTCAGAATCCTGCTCTGCATCGAGACCATCCTCATCGTCTCTCCTCTCTCCTCTCCACTCTCCTGCTCTGCATCGAGACCATCCTCATCGTCTCTCCACTCTCCTGCTCTGCATCGAGACCATCCTCATCCTCTCTCCTCTCTCCTCTCCACTCTGCTGCTCTGCATCGAGACCATCCTCATCCTCTCTCCTCTCCACTCTCCTGCTCTGCATCGAGACCATCCTCATCGTCTCTCCTCTCCTCTGCTGCTCTGCATCGAGACCATCCTCATCCTCTCTCCTCTCCTCTCTGCTGCTCTGCATCGAGACCATCCTCATCGTCTCTCCTCTCCTCTCTGCTGCTCTGCATCGAGACCATCCTCATCCTCTCTCCTCTCCACTCTCCTGCTCTGCATCGAGACCATCCTCATCGTCTCTCCTCTCCACTCTCCTGCTCTGCATCGAGACCATCCTCATCGTCTCTCCACTCTCCTGCTCTGCATCGAGACCATCCTCATTGTCTCTCCTCTCTCCTCTCCACTCTCCTGCTCTGCATCGAGACCATCCTCATCGTCTCTCCACTCTCCTGCTCTGCATCGAGACCATCCTCATCGTCTCTCCACTCTCCTGCTCTGCATCGAGACCATGCTCACCGTCTCTCCTCTCCACTCTGCTGCTCTGACTCAAGACCATCCTCATCCTCTCTCCTCTCCACTCTCCTGCTCTGCATCGAGACCATCCTCATCGTCTCTCCTCTCCACTCTCCTGCTCTGCATCGAGACCATGCTCATCGTCTCTCCTCTCCACTCTGCTGCTCTGACTCAAGACCATCCTCATCCTCTCTCCTCTCCACTCTCCTGCTCTGCATCGAGACCATCCTCATCGTCTCTCCACTCTCCTGCTCTGCATCGAGACCATGCTCATCGTCTCTCCTCTCCACTCTGCTGCTCTGACTCAAGACCATCCTCATCCTCTCTCCTCTCCACTCTCCTGCTCTGCATCGAGACCATCCTCATCGTCTCTCCTCTCCACTCTGCTGCTCTGCATCGAGACCATCCTCATCGTCTCTCCTCTTCTCTCCTGCTCTGCATCGAGACCATCCTCATCCTCTCTCCTCTCCTCTCTGCTGCTCTGCATCGAGACCATCCTCATCGTCTCTCCTCTCCTCTCTGCTGCTCTGCATCGAGACCATCATCATCGTCTCCACTCTGCTGCTCTGCAGAGGAGATGAGGTGCAGGCCAGGGCCTAAAGCGAGGGAAGAGAAGCTCCACAGAAACAGAGAGGAAATTTGTGCCTCAGGCCTTGACACCAATAGTAAATCACACTCCTCCAGGATAACACACACACCCCCATCCCCAACACACACACCCCCATCCCCAACACACACACACACATCCCCAACACACACACACACACATCCCCAACACACCCCCCCCCATCCCCAACACACACACCCATCCCCAACACACACACACACACATCCCCAACACACACACACACCCATCCCCAACACACACACACCCATCCCCAACACACACACACACACCCATCCAACACACACACCCATCCAACACACACACCCATCCCCAACACACACACCCATCCCCAACACACACACACCCATCCCCAACACACACACACCCATCCCCAACACACACACACACACCCATCCAACACACACACCCATCCCCAACACACACACACACATCCCCAACACACACACACACATCCCCAACACACACACACCCATCCCCAACACACACACCCATCCCCAACACACACACCCATCCCCAACACACACACCCCCATCCCCAACACACACACCCCCATCCCCAACACACACACCCCCATCCCCAACACACACACCCCCATCCCCAACACACTCATCCAATCCCCAACACACACACCCCCATCCCCAACACACACACCCCCATCCCCAACACACTCATCCAATCCCCAACATACCTACCCATTTCAAAACGGGCAATTTCAAGATCTGGTCTGTGTTAAATATTGTTTAAAATATCAGCCACCCATTCTCCTCTCAAATCAAATCAAATGTATTTATATAGCCCTTCGTACATCAGCTGATATCACAAAGTGCTGTACAGAAACCCAACCTAAAAACCCCAAACAGCAAGCAATGCAGGTGTAGAAGCACGGTGGCTAGTGAAAAACTCCCCTAGAAAGGCCAGAACCTAGGAAGAAACCTAGAGAGGAACCAGGCTATGAGGGGTGACCAGTCCTCTCCAGTTCAAACTGTGCGATTGGGTAAAAGTGTTGATCCTAACACAAACAGAAGGGAGAAACAAACAATGGAATCGTTGAGAGAAAATAAATCTACACATTACTATACGTCCTGATTGTTCTCCTTCACAGCCTGTGCATGTTTAAAAAACGACCAAACCTCTGGTGGGTTCCTAAAGAAACAGCCGAGCTGGGTTTGTGGATGTGTAGACTGTGTAATAGACCTTGATAGAGGAGATAAGACTGAATATTATTAAATGTTTTTAAACACTTGTTCCTCTGCTAGGCTTCCTCCTGCCCTGTGCCCCCTACTCCCCTCCCCCTCGTCATGGCTAGCAGGTAGGTGTGGAAAGATGAGAGTGTCTTGGATGTTGCCTCAGCCCCACCAGAGAGATCTATACTGTCCAGGGAGAGCTGTAACAACACTGGCTCTGCTCCATTAAGCAGAGTTTGAGTCTCAAATGGCACCCTATTCCCTATGTAGTGCACTATATACATATGCCTTGGTCAAAAGAAGTGCACTATATAGGGAATAGGGTGCCATTTTGGACTCATTCGGGAGGCAGACAGAACGTCAGTAGACACAGAGGACCTCGCCTCCTCATTCCCCTCTCCTCCTCATTCCCCTCCCCTCTTCTCCTCACTCCCCTCTCCTCGCCTCCTCATTCCCCCCTCCTCCTCATTCCCCTCTCCTCCGCAGTCCCCTCTCCTCCTCATTCCCCTCTCCTCCTCATTCCCCTCTCCTCCTCATTCACCTCTCCTCGCCTCCTCATTCACCTCTCCTCGCCTCCTCATTCCCATTTCCTCCTCATTCCCTTCCCCTCCTCATTCCCCTCTCCTCCTCATTCCCCTCCCCTCTCCTCCTCATTCCCTTCCCCTCCTCCTCATTCCCCTCCCCTCTCCTCCTCATTCCCCTCCCCTCGCCTCCTCATTCCCCTCTCCTCTCCTCCTCATTCCCCTCCCCTCTCCTCCTCATTCCCCTCTCCTCTCCTCCTCATTCCCCTCCCCTCTCCTCCTCATTCCCCTCTTCTCCTCACTCCCCTCTCCTCTCCTCCTCATTCCCCTTTCCTCCCCTCCTCATTCCCCTCCCCTCTCCTCCTCATTCCTCTCTCCTCCTCATTCCCCTCCCCTCTCCTCCTCATTCCCCCCTCCTCCTCATTCTCCTCTCCTCCTCATTCCCCTCTCCTCCTCATTCCCCTCTCCTCCTCATTCCCCTCTCCTCCTCATTCCCCTCTCCTCCTCATTCCCCCCCCCCTCTCCTCCTCATTCCCCCCTCCTCCTCCTTCCCCTCTCATTCTCCTCTCCTCCTCATTCCCCTCTCCTCCTCATTCCCCTTGCCTCCTCATTCCCCTCCTCTCTCCTCCTCATTCCCCTCCCCTCTCCTCCTCATCCCCCTCCCCTCGCCTCCTCATTCCCCTCTCCTCCTCATTCTCCTCTCCTCCTAATAAGCTGAACTGAACCTGGGCTGGGTGGAACAACAGAGGAAATCAGACTATTGCAGCAGAGAAGGGGTGGGAAAAGTACCCAGTTGTCATACTTGAGTAAAAGATACCTGAATAAAGAGTAAAGATACCTGAATAGAAAATCACTCAAGTAAGTCACCCAGTAAAATACTACTTGAGTAAAAGTCTAAAAGTATTTGGTCTGAAATATACTTAAGTATCAAAAGTTAAAGTTAAAGTTTAAATAATTTAATATTCCTTATATTAAGCAAACCAGACAGCACGATGTAGCCAGGGGCGGTCAGACATCATTTTCAAACGAAGTCTTTTTGTTTTTAGTGAATCTGCCAGATCAGAGGCAGTAGAGATGACCAGGGGATGTTCTCTTGATACGTGTGTGAATTAGACCATTTTCCTGTCCTGCTAAACATTCCAAATGTAACGAGTACTTTTGGGTGTCAGGGGAAAATGTACGGAGTAAAAAAGTGCATTATTTCCTTAAAGGAATGTAGAGGAGTAAAAGTAAAAGTTGCGAAGATAAATAAATAGCAATGTAAAGTACATATACTTAAGTCCTTTACACCACGGCAGCAGAGAAACAAATGATCTGGTAAGACGATACGTTTCTCTTTATAATCGCTGTACATCGTTATTACTGTAGTAACAACACTGTAATAACATGGTTCTGTATTTGACTAAATAGTTGATCTCACTACTAAAGTATTGTTTGATTATTGACTCGACTACTATGATGAGGAGGTCACACCATAGAAATATAACCCATACAACTGGCCTTCCCATTCAAGTCAATGACGGCATACTGGCTGGACCTGAAGACAGAACGAGCGCACCCATGTAACAGGAGGTTCCCGCCCCTTTCTAGAGGTCACACAGTCACTGTGGTGGGATTTATTATCTGTGGTGATGACTGAACTGGTCAGGGATTTATTATCTGTGGTGATGACTGAACAGGGTCAGTGATTTATTATCTGTGGTGATGACTGAACTGGTCAGGGATTTATTATCTGTGGTGATGAATGAACAGGTCAGGGATTTACTATCTGTGGTGATGACTGAACAGGCCAGGGATTTATTATCTGTGGTGATGACTGAACTGGTCAGGGATTTATTATCTGTGGTGATGAATTAACAGGTCAGGGATTTACTATCTGTGGTGATGAATGAACAGGTCAGGGATTTACTATCTGTGGTGATGACTGAACAGGCCAGGGATTTATTATCTGTGGTGATGACTGAACTGGTCAGGGATTTATTATCTGTGGTGATGAATGAACAGGTCAGAGATGTATTATCTGTGGTGATGACTGAACAGGTCAGGGATTTACTATCTGTGGTGATGAATGAACAGGTCAGGGATTTATTATCTGTGGTGATGACTGAACTGGTCAGGGATTTACTATCTGTGGTGATGACTGAACTGGTCAGGGATTTATTATCTGTGGTGATGAATGAACAGGCCAGGGATTTATTATCTGTTGTGATGAATGAACAGGTCAGGGATTTATTATCTGTTGTGATGAATGAACAGGTCAGGGATTTATTATCTGTGGTGATGACTGAACAGTGCAAAATTATTCAGCCCCCTTAAGTTAATACTTTGTAGCGCCACCTTTTGCTGCGATTACAGCTGTAAGTCGCTTGGGGTATGTCTCTATCAGTTTTGCACATCGAGAGACTGACATTTTTTCCCATTCCTCCTTGCAAAACAGCTCGAGCTCAGTGAGGTTGGATGGAGAGCATTTGGGAAACGCAGTTTTCAGTTCTTTCCACAGATTCTCGATTGGATTCAGGTCTGGACTTTGACTTGGCCATTCTAACACCTGGATATGATTATTTTTGAACCATTCCATTGTAGATTTTGCTTTATCTTTTGGATCATTGTCTTGTTGGAAGACAAATCTCCGTCCCAGTCTCAGGTCTTTTGCAGACTCCATCAGGTTTTCTTCCAGAATGGTCCTGTATTTGGCTCCATCCATCTTCCCATCAATTTTAACCATCTTCCCTGTCCCTACTGAAGAAAAGCAGGCCCAAACCATGATGCTGCCACCACCATGTTTGACAGTGGGGATGGTGTGTTCAGGGTGATGAGCTGTGTTGCTTTTACGCCAAACATAACGTTTTGCATTGTTGCCAAAAAGTTCAATTTTGGTTTCATCTGACCAGAGCACCTTCTTCCACATGTTTGGTGTGTCTCCCAGGTGGCTTGTGGCAAACTTTAAACAAACCTTTTTATGGATATCTTTAAGAAATGGCTTTCTTCTTGCCACTCTTCCATAAAGGCCAGATTTGTGCAATATTCGACTGATTGTTGTCCTATGGACAGAGTCTCCCACCTCAGCTGTAGATCTCTGCAGTTCATCCAGAGTGATCATGGGCCTCTTGGCTGCATCTCTGATCAGTCTTCTCCTTGTATGAGCTGAAAGTTTAGAGGGACGGCCAGGTCTTGGTAGATTTGCAGTGGTCTGATACTCCTTCCATTTCAATATTATCGCTTGCACAGTGCTCCTTGGGATGTTTAAAGTTTGGGAAATCTTTTTGTATCCAAATCCAGCTTTAAACTTCTCCACAACAGTATCTCGGACCTGCCTGGTGTGTTCCTTGTTCTTCATGATGCTCTCTGCGCTTTTAACGGACCTCTGAGACTATCACAGTGCAGGTGCATTTATACAGAGACTTGATTACACACAGGTGGATTGTATTTATCATCATTAGTCATTTAGGTCAACATTGGATCATTCAGAGATCCTCACTGAACTTCTGGAGAGAGTTTGCTGCACTGAAAGTAAAGGGGCTGAATAATTTTGCACGCCCAATTTTTCAGTTTTTGATTTGTTAAAAAAGTTTGAAATATCCAATAAATGTTGTTCCACTTCATGATTGTGTCCCACTTGTTGTTGATTCTTCACAAAAAAATACAGTTTTATATCTTTATGTTTGAAGCCTGAAATGTGGCAAAAGGTCGCAAAGTTCAAGGGGGCCGAATACTTTCGCAAGGCACTGTAGGTTGTCATAGTGGATATAGGTTGTATCTGCTGACCTGTCATAGTGGATATAGGTTGTCATAGTGACCTGTCATAGTGGATATAGGTTGTATCTGCTGACCTGTCATAGTGGATATCGGTTGTCATAGTGACCTGTCATAGTGGATATAGGTTGTATCTGCTGACCTGTCATAGTGGATATAGGTTGTCATAGTGGCCTGTCATAGTGGATATCGGTTTTAGCCAGTTGCCTTTGTTGTGTTTCCCTTTATATGAATACATGACATACCAACTGGATAGCCCGGGGTGTTACTATACCTCTCTCTAACACTCTAGTTGACCTGCAGCGTTACCCAAACTCAGTCCTCGGGACCCCAAGGGGTGTAGTGTTAGGGGCAAAAACAAAAACGGGCACCACTTGGGTTCCCGGGGACTGAGTTTGGGAAATGTACTTGATAACAGACCAACTGAATAGTATGTTACTATTCCTCTCTCTCCCTCTCTCTCCCTCCCTCTCTCTCTCTCTCTCTCTCTCTCTCTCTCTCCCTCCCCCTCTCCCTCTCCCCCTCTCCCTCTCCCTCTCCCCCTCTCTCTCTCCCTCCCCCTCTCCCTCTCCCCCTCTCCCTCTCTCCCTCTCCCTCTCCCTCTCTCTCCCTCTCTCTCCCTCTCCCTCTCTCTCCCTCGCTCTCTCTTTCTCCCTCGCTCTCTCCCTCTCTCTCTCTGATTTATGAAAAATGTATTTCATTTTAATGTGTGTATCCTCCTACTCTGTTCTCCTCCTGCTCTATTCTCTTCCTGCTCTGTTCTCTTCCTGCTCTATTCTCTTCCTGCTCTGTTCTCTTCCTGCTCTGTTCTCTTCCTGCTCTGTTCTCTTCCTGCTCTGTTCTCTTCCTGCTCTGTTCTCTTCCTGCTCTATTCTCTTCCTGCTCTGTTCTCTTCCTGCTCTATTCTCCTCCTGCTCTGTTCTCTTCCTGCTCTGTTCTCTTCCTGCTCTGTTCTCTTCCTGCTCTGTTCTCTTCCTGCTCTATTCTCTTCCTGCTCTATTCTCTTCCTACTCTGTTCTACTCCTGCTCTTTTGTCTTTGGTCTCTCTTTATGTAGTGTTGTCTCTCTTGTCGTGATGTGTATTTTGTCCTGTATTTATAATATATATATATATTTTTTATCCCAGCCCCGGGCCCCGCAGGAGGCCTTTTGCCTTTTGGTAGGCCCGTAATTGTAAATAAGAATTTGTTCTAAACTGACTTGACTAGTTAAATAAAGGTTAAATAAAATGTATAAAATCCTACTGTGTTATCATCCTACTCTGTTCTGCTCTGTTCTCATCCTACTCTGTTCTGCTCTGTTCTCGTCCTACTCTGTTCTGCTCTGTTCTCATCCTACTCTGTTCTGCTCTGTTCTCGTCCTACTCTGTTCTGCTCTGTTCTGCTCTGTTCTCATCCTACTCTGTTCTGCTCTGTTCTCGTCCTACTCTGTTCTGCTCTATTCTTGTCCTACTCTACTCTCTCATTAATATTTCCATGTGAAGCTGGTTGACAAGGTGTGTGTGTGTGACGGAGCAATGGAGGCTCCTTAAGGGAAAAAGGGAGGACCATCCTCAGTCAATTTCAGAAAAATGTAAATAGTGAAATATTAAAAAATATCTTTAGATAAAATATACTAAATATATTCACATCACCAAATTATTGAAAAAAACACACTGTTTTGTAATGAAGGTCTACAGTAGCCTCAACAGCACTCTGTTAGGTAGCACCATGGTGTAGCCGGAGGACAGCTAGCTTCCGTCCTCCTCTGGGTACATTGACTTCAATACAAAATATAGGAGGCTTGTGGTTCTCAAACCCCTACCATTACACAGTAATTATGACAACTTCCTGGGGATGTCCTCCATTAACCTGACATGTTGTCCACCCAGTTGAATTTAGGTGAAAACTATGATCCCTTATTGATGTCACTTGTTAAAGCTACTTCAATCAGTGGAGATGAAGTGGAGGAGACGGGTTAAAGAAGGATTTTTAAGCTTTGAGACAATTGAGACATGGATAGTGTATGTCCCGTTCAGAGGGTGAATGGGCCAGACAAAATATTTAAGTGCCTTTGAACGAGGTATGGTAGTAAGTGCCAGGCACACCGGTTGGTGTCAAGAACTGCAACGCTGCTGGGTTTTTCACGTCAACAGTTTCCCTGTGTGTATCAACAACGGTCCACCACCCAACGGACATCCAGGAAACTTGACACAACTGTGGAAAGCATTGGAGTCAACATGGGCCAGCATCCCTGTGGAAGGCTTTCGACACCTTGTAGAGTCCATGCCAAGACGAATTGAGACGGATCTGAGGGGAAAAAAGGGGGGGTGCAACTCAATATTGGGAAAGTGTTCTTAATGTTTGGTATACTTGGGGTACAGCGTGACTTCTTACTCAAAATAATCTATCATCATATACTGTATGTCCAGTAAATTGTCACAATTCAAAATGATCGAGTTTGATGTCAAAACGGCCCATCACACTAACTCCATCACACTACCTCCATCACATACCATCACACTACCACCATCACAAACCAACACACACATCACACTACATCCATCACACTACATCCATCACATGCCATCACACTACCTCCATCACACTACTGCCGTCACACTACATCCATCACACCATCACACTACCTCCATCACACTACCTCCATCACACTATTTCCATCACACTATTTCCATCACACTGCCTCCATCACACTATTTCCATCACACTGCCTCCATCACACTGCCTCCATCACACTGCCTCCATCACACTGCCTCCATCACACTACCTCCATTACACTATTTCCATCACACTACCTCCATCACACTGCCTCCATCACACTACCTCCATTACACTATTTCCATCACACTGCCTCATCACACTGCCTCCATCACATTACCTCCATCACACTACCTTCATCATACTACATCCATCACACTACCTCCATCACACTGCTTCCATCACACTACCTCCATCACACTATTTCCATCACACTGCTTCCATCACACTACCTCCATCACATACCAGCATACTACCCCATCACTACCTCCATCACACTACCCCATCACACAACCTCCATCACACTACCCCATTACACAACCTCCATCACACTACATCCATCACACTGCCTCCATCACATTACCTCCATCACACTACCTTCATCATACTACATCCATCACACTACCTCCATCACACTATTTCCATCACACTACCTCCATCACACTATTTCCATCACACTGCTTCCATCACACTACCTCCATCACATACCAGCATACTACCCCATCACTACCATCACACTACCCCATCACACAACCTCCATCACACTACCCCATTACACAACCTCCATCACACTACCCCCATCACACGACCCCATCACACTACCCCATCACACGACCTCCATCACACGACCTCCATCACACTACCTCATCACACGACCTCCATCACACGACCCCATCACACTACCCCATCACATACCATCACACTACCTCCATCACACTACCTCCATCACACGACCTCATCACAATACATCCATCACACTACCTCCATCACACTACATCCATCACACTACCTCCATTACACTACTGCCGTCACACTACTGCCGTCACATACCATCACACTGCCTCCATCACACTGCCTCCATCACACTACCTCCATTCAACTACCTCCATTACACTATTTCCATCACACTGCCTCATCACACTGCCTCCATCACATTACCTCCATCACACTACCTCATCATACTACCTCCATCACACTACTCCATCACACAATTTCCATCACACTACCTCATCACACTATTTCCATCACACTACCTTCATCATACTACCTCCATCACACTACATCCATCACACTACCTCATCACACTACCTCCATCACACTATTTCCATCACACTACCTCCATCACACTACCTCCATCACATACCAGCATACTACCCCATCACTACCTCCATCACACTACCCCATCACACAACCTCCATCACACTACCCCATTACACAACCTCCATCACACTACCTCCATCACACTACCCCCATCACACGACCCCATCACACTACCTCCATCACACTACCTCATCACACGACCTCCATCACAATACATCCATCACACTACCTCCATCACACTACATCCATCACATGCCATCACACCATCACACTACCTCCATCACACTACTGCCGTCACACTACTGCCGTCACATACCATCACACTACCTCCATCACACTATTTCCATCACACTATTTCCATCACACTGCCTCCATCACACTACCTGATCACACTACCTCCATCACACTGCCTCCATCACACTGCCTCCATCACACTACCTCCATCACACTACCTCCATTACACTATTTCCATCACACTGCCTCATCACACTGCCTCCATCACATTACCTCCATCACACTACCTCATCATACTACCTCCATCACACTACTCCATCACACAATTTCCATCACACTACCTCATCACACTACCTCATCACACTATTTCCATCACACTACCTTCATCATACTACCTCCATCACACTACATCCATCACACTACATCCATCACACCACCTCCATCACAATATTTCCATCACACTACCTCCATCACAATATTTCCATCACACTGCTTCCATCACATACCAGCATACTACCCCATCACTACCTCCATCACACTACCCCATCACACAACCTCCACCACACTACCCCATTACACAACCTCCATCACACTACATCCATCACACTTCATCCATCACACCACCTCCATCACAATATTTCCATCACACTACCTCCATCACAATATTTCCATCACACTGCTTCCATCACATAACAGCATACTACCCCATCACTACCTCCATCACACTACCCCATCACACAACCTCCACCACACTACCCCATTACACAACCTCCATCATACTACTCCATCACACAACCTCCATCATACTACCTCCATCACACTACCCCCATCACACGACCCCATCACACTACCCCCATCACATACCATCACACTACCTCCATCACACTACCTCATCACACGACCTCCATCACAATACATCCATGACACTACCTCCATCACAATACATCCATGACACTACCTCCATCACAATACATCATCACACTACTTCCATCACACAACCTCCATTACACTATCTCCATCACATACCATCATCACACTACCTCCATCACATACCATCACACTACCTCAATCACATTACCCCACATGGCATCCCTCTCTGTTGGATAGCCATAGCCAGCTAGCGAACATAGCATCCCTCTCTGTTGGATAGCCATAGCCAGCTAGCGAACATAGCATCCCTCTCTGTTGGATAGCCATAGCCAGCTAGTGAACATAGCATCCCCCTCTGTTGGATAGCCATAGCCAGCTAGCGAACATAGCATCCCTCTCTGTTGGATAGCCATAGCCAGCTAGTGAACATAGCATCCCTCTCTGTTGGATAGCCATAGCCAGCTAGCGAACATAGCATCCCTCTCTGTTGGATAGCCATAGCCAGCTAGCGAACATAGCATCCCCCTCTGTTGGATAGCCATAGCTAGCTAGCTAACATAGCATCCCTCTCTGTTGGATAGCCATAGCCAGCTAGCTAACATAGCATCCCTCTCTGTTGGATAGCCATAGACAGCTAGCTAACATAGCATCCCTCTCTGTTGGATAGCCATAGCCAGCTAGCTAACATAGCATCCCTCTCTGTTGGATAGCCATAGACAGCTAGCTAACATAGCATCCCTTTCTGTTGGATAGCCATAGACAGCTAGCTAACATAGCATCCCTCTCTGTTGGATAGCCATAGCCAGCTAGCTAACATAGCATCCCTCTCTGTTTGAGCCGGGTGTTTGAGTAGGCTAAACTAACTAGCTGCATTCACAAGCTAAGTAAGTGGGAAAAATACTATGGATGAAAGCTCTTTCTTTCTCTCTCTCACTTGTCATTTATTTTTTAAGGAATGAATTTGTTCAAAACTGTTCAACTAATTGTCTTTCTCTCTCTTTATACACTGCAGTGCTAGCTAGCTGTAGCTTATGCTTTCAGTACTTGATCAATTCTCTGATCCTTTGATTAAAAATCCTTCTTTAACCGTCTCCTCTCCTTCACCTACACTGATGGAAGTGGATTGAACAAGTGACATCAATAAGGGATCATAGCTTTCACCTAAATTAATCTGGTCAGTTCATGTCATGGAAAGAGCAGGTGTTCTTAATGTTTTGTACAGTCAGTGTATATTCTATTATATTGACCATGACAGAAACTACAAACTGTTGAACTCTCCAAGAATATGAATTCCTTTCTTCAGCACAAAGGAAACAACATGTCAGTCAGAGGTTTGTTTGTCTATGGGGGGCTGGATATTTCTTTCTGTATAAAAACTGCAACCACTGGCTTTAATATCCCAACCTGTCTGTGAAACACACCCTGCGGCTCTGTGGTCAACTGGCAGCTTGGCATCAATGGATGAGATGAGGAGAGAGAAAGAGAGTGGGTGAAAGAGAGAGAGAGAAAGAGTGGGTGAGAGGTAGAGAGAGAGAGAGAGAGTGGGAGAGTGGGTGAGAGGTAGAGAGAGAGGGTGAGAGAGAGAGGTAGAGAGTGGGTGAAAGGCAGAGAGAGAGAGAGAGAGAGAGGGTGAGAGGCAGAGAGTGGGTGAGAGATAGAGAGAGAGGTAGAGAGTGGGTGAGAGGCAGGGAGAAAGAAAGAGAGCAAGAGAGAGAGAGAGAAGGGGGCATCAAAGCCCAATAAACTGCATGATATTAAGAAATGCTATAGATGGAAGGAAGATAGTGTAGAAACCTACCTAGGAACAATTGTCCAAAAACAAAACCAATCCCTCCTAGACGACTTCCTGGACAAAATGTTTCCCTGAAATAGTGAAGGTGTAAACTTAGCAGTAGAAAGCCTGAACAGTGTATCAGCTAACATATAAAATAAAAACAATTCAAGCTGAAAACCTTAGACAATTGACAGCAATGAGAAATGGCTTGAGGAAGAGTACAAAAGCCTAAGAAAGACATGGAGAAACCTGTCCACACTGAACAAACAGCAACACAAAGAGCTATCTATCCAAAATGGAGATGTCTGGATAAACCACTTCTCCAACCTTCTAACCATTTAACCAAGAACAAAGAGAAAAAACAAACACGATCATCTACTAAAATACCAGCTATTAAAGACTACTCAGAACCCACTGGATTCTCCTATTAAATTAAAGACTACCCAGAACCCACTGGGTTCTCCTATTAAATTAAAGACTACCCAGAACCCACTGGGTTCTCCTATTACAATAAAGACCACCCAGAACCCACTGGGTTCTCCTATTAAATTAAAGACTACCCAGAACCCAGTGGGTTCTCCTATTACATTAAAGACTGCCAGAACCCACTGGGTTCTCCTATTACATTAAAGACTACCCAGAACCCACTGGGTTCTCCTATTAAATTAAAGACTGCCAGAACCCACTGGGTTCTCCTATTACAATAAAGACCACCCAGAACCCACTGGGTTCTCCTATTACAATAAAGACTACCCAGAACCCACTGGGTTCTCCTATTACAATAAAGACTACCCAGAACCCACTGGGTTCTCCTATTACAATAAAGACTACCCAGAACCCACTGGGTTCTCCAATTATATTAAAGACTACCCAGAACCCACTGGGTTCTCCTATTACAATAAAGACTACCCAGAACCCACTGGGTTCTCCAATTATATTAAAGACTACCCAGAACCCACTGGGTTCTCCTATTACAATAAAGACTACCCAGAACCCACTGGGTTCTCCTATTACAATAAAGACTACTTACATTGGATGAACTTCAGGACAAAATACAAACCTTCCAACCCAAAAAGGCCTGTGCGGTTGATGGTATCCTTAATGAAATGATAAAATATACAGACCACAAATTCAAGTTACTATACTCAAACTCTTCAACATTATCCTCAGCTCTGGCATCTTCCCCAATATTTGGAACCAAGGTCTAATTACCCCAATCCACAAAAGTGGAGACAAATTTGACCTCAACAATTACAGCGGAATCTGTGTCAACAGTAACCTCAGGAAAATCCTCTGCAGTATCATCAACAGCGGACTCCAACATTTCTTCAGTGAAAACAAATGGCGTGAGCAAATATCAAATTGGCCTCTTACCAAATTACTGTACGACACACCACGTATTCACCCTCCACACCCTAATCGACAAACAAACAAATCAAAACAAAAGCAAGGTATTTTCATGCTTTGTTGATTGCAAAAAAGCTTTTGACTCAATTTGGCATGAGAGCCTGCTGTATAAACTGATGGAAAGCGGTGTTGGGGGGGGGGGAGTAAATATTAATTAATATTAAAATCAATGTACACAAACAATAAGTGTATGGTCAAAATTGTCACAGACTTCTTCCCTGGGGGCCGGGGGGTGATACAGGGATGCAGCTTGAGCCCCACTCTCTTCAACATTTGTAAAATGTAATTGTCGAAACAGCACTAGAACAGTCTTGCTAGACTCTGAAATCAAATGTCCATAAAGTTCTACTTTTGACTCATCTGTCCATAGAACATTCTAGAACATTCTTCCAAGAGTCTTGATAATCATCCAGGTGCTTTTTGTCAAACTTGAGCCAACCTTTTGTGTGACATGGGCCCCATTATGTCTGGTGAAAGCCAAGCACTGCGTTCCAGAGTAAGAACCTCATACCAACGGTCAAGCATGGTGGTGGTGGTAGTGTGATGGTTTGGAGATGCTTTGCTGCCTCAGGACCTGGACGACTTGCCTTAATAGAAGGAACCATGAATTCTGCTCTGTATCAGACAATTCTACAGGAGAATGTCAGGCCCATCCGTCTGTGAGCTGAAGCTCAGTTGGGTCATGCAGGAAGACAATGATCCAAAACACACAATCAAGTCTACATGAAAACGGTTAAAAAGCAACAAATTTGAAGTTTCGTAAAGTCCAGATCTAATCCCAATTGAGATGTTGTGGCAGGACTTGAAAAGAGAAGTTAATGCTTGAAAACCCACAAATATCTCTGAGTTAAAGTAGTTCAGCATGCAAGAGTGGGCCACAATTCCTCCACAGCGATGTGAGAGTCTGATCAACAACTACAGGAAGTGTTTGGTTGGAGTCATTACAGCTAAAGGTGGACCTGTATCTATATCTATATTAGAGTACCTGTATCTATATCTATATCTGTATCTATACCTGTATCTATATCTATATCTATATCTGTATCTGTACCTGTATCTATATATGTAAGTGTATCTGTATCTATATCTATATCTGTACCTGTACCTATATCTATACCTGTATCTATATCTGTATCTGTACCTGTATCTATATATGTAAGTGTATCTGTATCTATATCTATATCTGTATCTGTACCTGTATCTATACCTGTATCTATATCTATATCTATATCTGTACCTGTACCTATATCTGTACCTGTATCTATACATGTATCTGTACCTGTACCTATATCTATATCTGTATCTATATCTGTACCTGTACCTATATCTGTATCTATACCTGTATCTATATCTGTATCTGTACCTATATCTGTATCTATACCTGTATCTATATCTATATCTATACCTGTATCTATATCTGTATCTATATCTATACCCGTATCTATATCTATATCTGTATCTGTACTTGTATCTGTATCTGTACCTGTACCTGTATCTATATCTATATCTGTATCTGTACCTGTATCTATACCTGTATCTATATCTATATCTATATCTGTACCTGTACCTATATCTGTACCTGTATCTAAACATGTATCTGTACCTGTACCTATATCTATACCTGTATCTATATCTGTACCTGTACCTGTATCTATATATGTAAGTGTATCTGTATCTATATCTATATCTGTATCTGTACCTGTATCTATACCTGTATCTATATCTATATCTATATCTGTACCTGTACCTATATCTATATCTGTATCTATATCTGTACCTGTACCTATATCTGTATCTATACCTGTATCTATATCTATATCTATATCTGTATCTATACCTGTATCTATACCTGTATCTGTACTTGTACCTGTATCTGTATCTGTACCTGTATCTGTACCTGTATCTATACCTGTATCTATACCTGTACCTGTATCTGTATCTGTACCTGTATCTGTACCTGTATCTATACCTGTATCTATACCTGTACCTGTATCTATATCTATATCTGTATCTATATCTGTACCTGTATCTATATCTATATCTATACCTGTACCTGTATCTATACCTGTATCTATATCTATATCTGTATCTGTACTTGTACCTGTATCTGTATCTGTATCTGTACCTGTACCTGTATCTGTATCTGTACCTGTATCTGTATCTGTATCTATACCTGTATCTATACCTGTACCTGTATCTATATCTATATATGTATCTATATCTGTACCTGTACCTATATCTGTATCTATACCTGTATCTATATCTATACCTGTACCTATATCTGTATCTATATCTGTATCTGTACCTATATCTGTATCTATACCTGTATCTATATCTATATCTATATCTGTATCTATATCTGTATCTATACCTGTATCTATACCCGTATCTGTATCTGTACTTGTATCTGTATCTGTACCTGTACCTGTACCTGTATCTGTATCTGTACCTGTATATGTATTTGTATCTGTATATGTACTTGTATCTGTATCTGTACCTGTATTTGTACCTGTATCTGTATCTGTACCTGTATATGTATTTGTATCTGTATATGTACTTGTATCTGTATCTGTACCTGTATCTGTACTTGTATCTGTATCTATACCTGTATCTATATCTATATCTATACCTGTACCTGTATCTATACCTGTATCTATATCTATATCTGTATCTGTATCTGTACTTGTATCTGTACCTGTACCTGTATCTGTATCTGTACCTGTACCTGTATCTGTATCTGTACCTGTACCTGTACCTGTACCTGTATCTATACCTATATCTATACCTGTACCTGTATCTGTATCTGTAACTTGAGTTGAGTCCTTTTCACAACCACCAACCATTACATGTATGTTACCTGTAGTTGAGTTGAGGCTAAGTGCCTGTGCAGTGAAAGGATACTTCCCTCCTTGCTTGTCTCCTGCATGCTCTCCATCCCAGGAAGGGCAGCTGCCACACGCCGAAACAGCTAGAGAGAGACAGAGAGAGAGAAAATAAACAGAGAGAGGAGGAGGGAGATAGATACAAAGAAGAAGAGAGAGAGACAGACAGAAGGGGAGAGAGAGAGAGAGAGAGAGAGAGAGAGGAGAGAGAGAGAGAGAGAGAGAGAGAGAGAGAGAGAGAGGGGAGAGAGACAGAGAGAGAGAAAATAAACAGAGAGAGGAGGAGGGAGATAGATACAAAGAAGAGAGAGAGACAGACAGACAGACAGAAGGGGAGAGAGAGAGAGAGAGAGAGAGGGGAGAGAGACAGAGAGAGAGAAAATAAACAGAGAGAGGAGGAGGGAGATAGATACAAAGAAGAAGAGAGAGAGAGACAGAAGGGGAGAGAGAGAGAGAGAGAAAGAGAGGGGAGAGAGAGAGAGAGAGAAAATAAACAGAGAGAGGAGGAGGGAGATAGATACAAAGAAGAAGAGAGAGAGACAGACAGAAGGGGAGAGAGAGAGAGGAGAGAGAGAGAAAATAAACAGAGAGAGGGGGAGGGATAGAGGAAGAGAGAAAGAGAGTCCGAGACAGACAGAAGGGGAGAGAGAGAGAGAGAGGGGGGGGGGGGGGGAGAGAGAGAGAGTTAGTACACTGTGACTCATGCTATGTCCATAACCGGGGAGAGTCTGTCTGCTACCAGACAGAGAGAATGTCTCATCCATTCATCTCCGTCACCTGTGGACGACCCAATCACCTCGCTGAGAAAGGAAGCTCCATCATGCACTGAGCCAGGGATATAGCTCACACATTATAAAGCACTCACACAGTCAGTCAGTCAGTCACACAGTCAGTCAGTAACACAGTCACACAGTCAGTCAGTCACACTGGTGATAGTCAGCTTGACATACCCTCTCGGTCTGGATGAGTTGGGTGATAGCCAGCTTGACATACCCTCTCGGTCACACTACTTAATCTGTGGTGCCATTCTAGGGACTACTGCCCTCTCATTACATTCCAAGTCAATTATAATACATCTGTAACTATAGTGTCCCCCACTAGGGAAGACCACCAGACAGGATCATCATACTCAATGACTTCCCAGAGGCTGGTCTATCAGCGTGTTACTATAGTGTCCCCCACTAGGGAAGACCACCAGACAGGATCATCATGCTCAATGACTTCCCAGAGGCTGGCCCTGGGGCCCTATAGGGGAATAGTGCACTACTTTAGACCAGCCCCTATAGGGTAGTAGTGCACTACTTTAGACCAGGCCATATAGGGGAATGGTGCACTACTTTAGACCCTATAGGGGAATAGTGCTCTACTTTAGACCAGGCCCTATAGGGGAATAGTGCTCTACTTTAGACCAGGCCCTATAGGGGAATAGTGCACTACTTTAGACCAGGCCCTATAGGGGAATAGTGCACTACTTTAGACCAGGGCCTATAGGGTAGTAGTGCACTACTTTAGATCAGGCCCTATAGGGTAGTAGTGCACTACTTTAGACCAGGCCCTATAGGGTAGTAGTGCACTACTTTAGACCAGGCCCTATAGGGTAATAGTGCACTACTTTAGACCAGGCCCTATAGGGTAGTAGTGCACTACTTTTGACCAGGGTCCACAAAAGCCATTTAGGACGCATCTGAAGGAGTGTCACCGAAACAAATGTCAGGGTGGTCATTTAATGTGTTTTTTGGTTTGAAAGGATTTTAGCTATTGTTCCTATAAGCAATCTATCAAAACATATCCTCATTTGACCTTCATGGACCTGGACATGAAATATTAGATAAAAGCATGACACAAGAAAGCATACATCTCTATTCATCATAATTTGTTTGGTCTGTCATCTAAAAAGCATAAAAGCAGATCCACTTAGTCTGGATGAAGATATTATTTATTTCGCCTCTTGTTTCTTTGTTGGCCATTTTTAAAGCATAAGGCTTCTGAAACGTAATTAAAGGTATGTTGTTCTCTAATTCTCGCAACAAAAAAAACCCACATTTTCAGATGGACTACATATTTATTCATTGAATGGTTCTCCCATCGATTGGGTTTCCGCCCATAAATATCTGGGCATTTGGATTGACAAGATTATAAAAAATATACTGATGCTCAGATTTAAAGTGGGTTCCTTTTTAAAAAAATTTTAAATCTAGGCTCTCCCTAAAAAGCAAGAAGCCGATTGTACAGTCAACCTTTCCTGACAGTTCTTGACAATGGTGACACTATTTCCCAGAATGCAGCAGCCACTACTCTTAAACGTTTTAACGCCGTCTACCATCGCGCCCTTCGCTTTATCACAGGTGACCGTTTTAATACTCATCACTGCTTCCTGTTTCAACAGTTTGGCAGTTTGGTTTGGTTTTTCCTCATTAAAGTCCTGTAGATCACTTCACTATTCCCTTTTTGTTTCCAAAGCCATACTACACAAGCTTCCTTACTTCCCGACTTCCCGACTTCCTTACTTCCCGACTTCCCTGCTTCCTTACTTCCCGACTTCCCTGCTTCCCGACTTCCCGACTTACCTAACTTCAGTGTTAAATCATAAAAACATGAGTTTCCGAAACCCGTTCACTCCTCGGGTCTCCACCAAATTAGGTTTAACACCCCCCCCCCCCCCTTTTTTTGAACAACTTGCAGAACTCGCTGCATCTTCATTCCCTGGTGCCGATAAGGCAGTTCAGGAGTCTAATGTTGAATTTGTTAAATGAGATTCGCATCTGTTTTTATTAAACATAAACATGTATTGTAGTGTTGAAATGGTCGTTTAAAAAAAAATGTAATCTGTATTATTGTAATTTTTTTCTTTTAATCTTTTAAACTTGTGCTATTTCCTGTCCAACGTTGCATTTGTTTAATGACCAGGGAGAGTATTTGTATATGGACCAGGGAGAGGCAGCCATTAAGACCAGGGAGAGACAGCCATTAGAGCAGGGAGAGGCAGCCAGGGAGAGGCAGCCATTAGACCAGGGAGAGACAGCCAGGGAGAGGCAGCCAGGGAGAGGCAGCCATTAGACCAGGGAAAGACAACCAGGGAGAGACAACCATTAGACCAGGGAGATACAACCATTAGACCAGGGAGATACAACCATTAGACCAGGGAGATACAACCATTAGACCAGGGAGAGACAGCCATTAGACCAGGGAAAGACAACCAGGGAGAGACAGCCATTAGACCAGGGAGAGACAGCCATTAGACCAGGGAGAGACAGCCAGCGAGAGACAGACAGCCAGGGAGCGGCAGCCATTAGACCAGGGAGAGACAACCATTAGACTAGGAGCCCTAAGACAAACAGGTCCGTAAACTATCATCTAATGTGGGTAGGAGAGCAGACACAACATGTAATACCTCTCAAATGATAAATGGTTCATTCAATGTTGGTACTTCTCAAATGTTGAATCTCTCGCTTCCCTCTCTCTCTCAACCTTTTACTCTTTTTATGTTTCTCTCTCTGTGTCTCTGTCTCTCTCAATGTTTCTCTGTCTCTCTCTCTCTGTCTCTGTCTCTCTCAATGTTTCTCTGTCTCTCTCTCAATATTTCTCGCTCTCTCGATGTTTCTCTCAATGGTTCTCTCTACCTCTCTATGTCTCTCTCTCTCTCTCTCTCTCTCTCTCTCTCTCTCTCTCTCTCTCAATTCAATTCAAGGGGCTTTATTGGCATGGGAAACATGTGTTAACATTGCCAAAGCAAGTGAAGTAGATAATATACAAAAGTGAAATTAACCATAAAAATGAACAGTAAACATTACTTACACTCACAGTAGTTCCAAAAGAATAAAGACACTACAAATGTCATATTATGTGTATATATACAGTGTTGTAAAAATCTCTCGCCCGACACACACAGACACAGACACAGAGAGACAGAGACACAGAGACACAGAGAGACAGAGACACAGAGACACAGACACAGAGAGACAGAGAGACAGAGAGACAGAGAGACAGAGAGACAGAGAGAGAGAGAGAGAGACAGACAGACAGACAGACAGACAGACAGACAGACAGACAGACAGACAGACAGACAGACAGACAGACAGACAGACAGACAGACAGACAGACAGAGTATGTGTTTACATTGGTCTGGGCTGCTATGCCATGGCCAAGCAGGCAGTGTTAACACAACAGTGTCTAGAAACAGGATTATGTGTCTTTGTGTTTTATCAGTTGTGCTCTGGTCATCTGTTCTGTACAGTGGTCCTGAAGTAAAGCAGAAGAATGGGCCTGGTGACGTGCATTGAAAGGCGTGGCCTTTTTGGTGGCTTTCTTTGGCAAGTTACTATGAATTAACAGATTTATATCCTAAAACTTGTCAATACTAAACGTTATATTAAGGGACATTCATTGATAAGAAATATTGTGCCTTCAGAAAGTATTCATACCCTTTGACTTATTCAACATTTTGTTGTGTTACAACCTGAATTATATTCTCACACACAATAATAATGACAAAGTGAAAATATGTTTTTAGAAATGTTTGCACATTTTTTGAAAATGAAATACAGAAATATGTTATTTACAAAAGTATTCACAACATTCAATACATGTTATAATCACATTTGGCAGTGATTACAGGTGTGAGTCTTTCTGGGTACGCCTCTAAGAGCTGTGAGTCTTTCTGGTTAAGTCTCTAAGAGCTGTGAGTCTTTCTGGGTAAGTCTCTAAGAGCTGTGAGTCTTTCTAGGTAAGCCTCTAAGAGCTGTGAGTCTTTCTGGTTAGGTCTCTAAGAGCTGTGAGTCTTTCTAGGTAAGTCTCTAAGAGCTGTGAGTCTTTCTAGGTAAACCTCTAAGAGCTGTGAGTCTTTCTGGGTAGGTCTCTAGGAGCTGTGAGTCTTTCTGGTTAAGTCTCTAAGAGCTGTGAGTCTTTCTGGGTAAGTCTCTAAGAGCTGTGAGTCTTTATGGGTAGGTCTCTAAGAGCTGTGAGTCTTTCTGGTTAAGTCTCTAAGAGCTGTGAGTCTTTCTGGGTAAGTCTCTAAGAGCAGTGAGTCTTTCTAGGTAAGCCTCTAAGAGCTGTGAGTCTTTCTGGTTAGGTCTCTAAGAGCTGTGAGTCTTTATAGGTAAGTCTCTAAGAGCTGTGAGTCTTTCTAGGTAAGCCTCTAAGAGCTGTGAGTCTTTCTGGGTAGGTCTCTAAGAGCTGTGAGTCTTTCTGGTTAAGTCTCTAAGAGCTGTGAGTCTTTCTGGGTAAGCCTCTAAGAGCTGTGAGTCTTTCTGGGTAAGCCTCTAAAAGCTGTGAGTCTTTCTGGGTAAGCCTCTAAGAGCTGTGAGTCTTTCTGGTTAGGTCTCTAAGAGCTGTGAGTCTTTCTGGGTAAGCCTCTAAGAGCTGTGAGTCTTTCTGGGTAGGTCTCTAAGAGCTGTGAGTCTTTCTGGGTAAGCCTCTAAGAGCTGTGAGTCTTTCTGGGTAAGCCTCTAAGAGCTGTGAGTCTTTCTGGGTAAGCCTCTAAAAGCTGTGAGTCTTTCTGGGTAAGCCTCTAAGAGCTGTGAGTCTTTCTGGGTAAGCCTCTAAAAGCTGTGAGTCTTTCTGGGTAAGTCTCTAAGAGCTGTGAGTCTTTCTGGGTAAGCCTCTAAAAGCTGTGAGTCTTTCTGGGTAAGCCTCTAAAAGCTGTGAGTCTTTCTGGGTAAGCCTCTAAGAGCTGTGAGTCTTTCTGGGTAAATCTCTAAGAGCTGTGAGTCTTTCTGGGTAAGTCTCTAAGAGCTGTCAAGTTTATTGTTTATCATTGCTAGACAGACATTTACAAGTCTTGCCATATATTTTCAAGGTGATTTACACTGAACAAAAATATAAACACATCATCAAATATTTTACTGAGTTACAGTTCATATGAAGAAAATCAGTCAATGTAAATACATTCATTAGGCCCTAATCTATGGGTTTCACATGACTGGGAATACAGATATGCATCTGTTGGTCACAGGTACCTTAAAAAAAAGGTAGGGGCGTGGATCAGAAAACCAGTCAGTATCTGGTGTGACCACCATTTGCCTCACGCTGTTGTTTGTGGCCTGTGGAATGTTGTCCCACTCCACTTCAATGGCTGTGTGAAGTTGCTGGATATTGGTGGGAACTGGAACACGCTGTTGTACACGTTGATCCAGAGCATCCCAAACATGCTCAATGGATGACATGTCTGTTGAGTATTCAGGCCATGGAAGAACTGGGACATTTTCAGCTTCCAGGAATTGTGTACAGATCCTTGCGACATGGATCTGCATTATCATGCTGAAACATGAAGTGATGGCAGCGGATGAATGGCACGACAATGAGCCTCAGGATCTCGTCATGGTATCTCTGTGCATTCAAATTGCCATCGATAAAATGCAATTGTGTTCGTTGTCCGTAGCCCATACCATAACCCCACCGCCACAATGAGGGGTTTTCTAACGTCAGCGTTGTGAACAGAGTGCCCTGTTCACAACACTGACGTTAGCAAACCACTCACCCACACAACGCCATAAACATGGTCTGCGGTTGTGAGGCCAGTACTGTTAAATTCTCTAAAATGACACTGTAGGCGGCTTATGGTAGAGAATTGAACATTAAATTATCCGGCAATAGTTCTGGTGGACATTCCTGCAGTCAGAATGCCACGCTCCCTCAAAACTTGAGACATCTGTGGCATTGTATTGTGTGACAAAACTGAACATTTTAGAGTGGCCTTTTATTGTCCCCAGCACAAGATGCACCTGTGTAATGATCATGCTGATTAATCATCTTATTGATCTGCCACACCTGTCAGGTGGATGGATTATCTTGGCAAAGGAGAAATGCTCACTAACAGGGATGCAAACAAATTTGTGCCCAACATTTGAGAGGAATACGCTTGTTTTGTGTGTATGGAACACCTCTGACAGCTTTTATTTCAGCTCATGAAACATGGGACCAACACTTTACATGTAGCGATTATATTTTTGTTCAGTGTTAGTCAAAACTGTAACTAGGCCACTCAGGAACATTCAATGTCATCTTGGTAAGCAACTCCAGTGTATATTTTCCCTTCTGTTTTAAGTTCTTGTCCTGCTGAAAGGTGATTTTTTTCTGTTGGAAAGCAGACTGAACCAGGTTTTCCTCTAGGATTTTGTCTGTGCTGAGCTCTATTCTGTTTATTTTTATCCTAAAAAAACTGCCTAGGACCTTGTCGATGACAAGCATACCCATCACATGATGCAGCCACCACCATGTTTGAACATACGAAGAGTGGTACTCAGTGATGTGTTGTGGTAGATTTGCTCCAAACATAACGCTTTGTATTCAGGACATAAAGTGAATTTCTTTGACACATTTTTTGCAGTGTTTCTTTATTGTCTTGTCACGTCCGTCGTTGAAATGACCAAAGCGCAGCGTGAGTAGAGTTCCACATATTTATTGAGGTGAAACTTCAAACAACAAATAAATAAACCAACGTGCAGTTCGTAGTGCACATAGCACTAAACACAAACAATATCGCACAACGCAGGTGGGAAAAGGACCACTCTAAGTATGATCCCCAATTAGAGGCAACGACCATTAGCTGCCTCCAATTGGGAACCATACTTACACCAACATAGAAAATAAAAACTAGAAAACCCCCTAGTCACGAACACCGAGGGCTCTCTATGGTCAAGGCGTGACAGTTGCAAACAGGATGAAATATCTGGAATATTTATATTCTGTACAGGCTTCCTTCTTTTCACTCTGTCATTTAGGTTAGTATTGTGGAGTAACTACAATGTTGTTGATCCATCCTCAGTTCTCTCCTTTCACAGCCATTAAACTCTGTAACTGTTTTAAAGTCACCATTGGCCTCATGGTGAAATCCCTGAGCGGTTTCTTTCCTCTCCGGCAACTGAGTTAGGAAGGACGCCTGTATCTTTGTAGTGACTGGGTGTATTAATACACCATCCAGAATGTAATTAATAACTTCACCTTGCTCAAAGGGATACTCAGTGTCTGCTTTTCTTTCTTCTTTACCAATCGGTGCCCTTCTTTGCGAGACATTGGAAAATCTCCCTGGTCTTTGTGGTTGAAATCCACTACACGACTGAGGGACCTTACAGATAATTGTATGTGTGGGGTACAGAGATGAGGTAGTCATTCAAAACTCATGTTAAACACTATTATTGCAGACAGAGTCCCTGCAACTTATTATGTGACTTGTTAACCATTTCTACTCCTGAACTTATTTCAGCTTTCTTTTTAGGATAATACTTGTCACGCCCCGACCATAGAGAGCCTGTTTATTTCTCTATTTGGTTAGGTCAGGGTGTGATTAGGGTGGGCATTCTATGTTTTCTGTTTCTTTGTTTTTGGCCAGGTATGGTTCCCAATCAGAGGCAGCTTTCTATCGTTGTCTCTGATTGGGAATCATATTTAACCAGCCATTTTTCCCACATTTAGGTTGTGGGATCTTGTCTTTGTTTGTTGCATGTGTTGCACTCCGAAGCTTTACGTTCTTTGTGTTGTTTATTGGGTTTTTTTGTGGAACATTTGATAAAGAAAATGTACTGCACCTTGGTCGGGTCATTCTACCACTAACAACAGACGTAACACCTTGGTCCGGTCATTCTACCACTAACAACAGACATAACACCTTGGTCGGGTCATTCTACCACTAACAACAGACGTAACACCTTGGTCCGGTCATTCTACCACTAACAACAGACGTAACACCTTGGTCCGGTCATTCTACCACTAACAACAGACGTAACACCTTGGTCCGGTCATTCTACCACTAACAACAGACGTAACAGCTTGGTCCGGTCATTCTACCACTAACGACAGACGCTGCACCTTGGTCCGGTCATTCTATTGGTCCGGTCATTCTACCACTAACAACAGACGTAACACCTTGGTCCGGTCATTCTACCACTAACAACAGACGTAACACCTTGGTCCGGTCATTCTACCACTAACAACAGACGTAACAGCTTAGTCCGGTCATTCTACCATTAACAACAGACGTAACAGCTTGGTCCGGTCATTCTACCACTAACAACAGACGTAACAGCTTGGTCCGGTCATTCTACCATTAACAACAGACGTAACACCTTGGTCCGGTCATTCTACCACTAACGACAGACATAACAGCTTGGTCCGGTCATTCTACCACTAACAACAGACGTAACAGCTTGGTCCGGTCATTCTACCATTAACAACAGACGTAACAGCTTGGTCCGGTCATTCTACCACTAACAACAGACGTAACAGCTTGGTCCGGTCATTCTACCACTAACAACAGACGTAACACCTTGGTCCGGTCATTCTACCACTAACAACAGACGTAACAGCTTGGTCCGGTCATTCTACCATTAACAACAGACGTAACACCTTGGTCCGGCCATTCTACCACTAACGACAGACGTAGCACCTTGGTCCGGTCATTCTACCACTAACAACAGACGTAGCACCTTGGTCCGGTCATTCTACCACTAACAACAGACGCTGCACCTTGGTCCGGTCATTCTACCACTAACAACAGACGTAACACCTTGGTCCGGTCATTCTACCACTAACAACAGACGTAACAGCTTTGTCCGGTCATTCTACCACTAACGAGGAGCGTAACAATACTACAATATAACAAGGATATATAACAAGGATATACACTATAACAAGGAGAGATGGCCAGTCCTATATGGGATATAACAAGGAGAGATGGCCAGTCCTATATGGGATATAACAAGGAGAGATGGCCAGTCCTATATGGGATATAACAAGGAGAGATGGCCAGTCCTATATGGGATACTACACTATAACAAGGAGAGATGGCCAGTCCTATATGGGATATAACAAGGAGAGATGGCCAGTCCTATATGGGATACTACTACACTATAACAAGGAGAGATGGCCAGTCCTATAGGAGATACTACACTATAACAAGGAGAGATGACCAGTCCTATAGGAGATACTACACTATAACAAGGAGAGATGACCAGTCCTATAGGAGATACTACACTATAACAAGGAGAGATGACCAGTCCTATAGGATATACTACACTATAACAAGGAGAGATGGCCAGTCCTATATGAGATACTACACTACAACAAGGAGAGATGGCCAGTCCTATATGGGATACTACTACACTATAACAAGGAGAGATGGCCAGTCCTATATGGGATACTACACTATAACAATGAGAGATGGCCAGTCCTATATGGGATACTACTACACTATAACAAGGAGAGATGGCCAGTCCTATATGGGACACTACACTATAACAATGAGAGATGGCCAGTCCTATATGGGATACTACTACACTATAACAAGGAGAGATGGCCAGTCCTATAGGAGATACTACAGTATAACAAGGAGAGATGGCCAGTCCTATATGAGATACTACACTATAACAAGGAGAGATGGCCAGTCCTATATGAGATACTACTACACTATAACAAGGAGAGATGGCCAGTCCTATATGAGATACTACACTATAACAAGGAGATATGGCCAGTCCTATAGGAGATACTACACTATAACAAGGAGAGATGGCCAGTCCTATAGGAGGTACTACACTATAACAAGGAGAGATGGCCAGTCCTATAGGAGATACTACTTCACTATAACAAGGAGAGATGGCCAGTCCTATAGGAGATACTACTTGGCGCTGGTCTCAATAAACACTAACCTGTTTGACGTTGTAATCTGTCTTGACGCTGGTCTCAATAAACACTAACCTGTTTGACGTTGTAATCTGTCTTGGCGCTGGTCTCAATAAACACTACCCTGTTTGACGTTGTAATCTGTCTTGGCGCTGGTCTCAATAAACACTAACCTGTTTGACGTTGTAATCTGTCTTGACGCTCGTCTCAATAAACACTAACCTGTTTGACGTTGTAGCCTGTCTTGGCGCTGGTCTCAATAAACACTAACTTGTTTGACGTTGTTATCTGTCTTGACGCTGGTCTCAATAAACACTAACCTGTTTGACGTTGTAGCCTGTCTTGGCGCTGGTCTCAATAAACACTAACCTGTTTGACGTTGTAGCCTGTCTTGGCGCTGGTCTCAATAAACACTAACCTGTTTGACGTTGTTATCTGTCTTGACGCTGGTCTCAATAAACACTAACCTGTTTGACGTTGTAATCTGTCTTGGCGCTGGTCTCAATAAACACTAACCTGTTTGACGTTGTAGCCTGTCTTGGCGCTGGTCTCAATAAACACTAACCTGTTTGACGTTGTTATCTGTCTTGACGCTCGTCTCAATAAACACTAACCTGTTTGACGTTGTAGCCTGTCTTGGCGCTGGTCTCAATAAACACTAACCTGTTTGACGTTGTAGCCTGTCTTGGCGCTGGTCTCAATAAACATGACGCTGAGCTCCTTGGCCCGCTGTTCTCCTTCCTCTATGGTGATCTGCCTGCGAGGGAGAAATATTAGGTTCAGTTATCAAACATCCTTATGCCATTAAATTACATAAAGGTGAGCTGGGTAAGGACGTTTTCTACAGT
Source organism: Oncorhynchus mykiss (assembly GCF_013265735.2). NCBI lineage: Eukaryota > Metazoa > Chordata > Actinopteri > Salmoniformes > Salmonidae > Oncorhynchus > Oncorhynchus mykiss. The sequence continues at coordinate 96,780,029 of NC_048569.1, read as the reverse complement.
AGAGACTCCCTGGGTAAGGAGGTTTTCTACAGTACAGACCCACTGGGTAAGGAGGTTTTCTACAGTAGAGACCCACTGGGTAAGGAGGTTTTTTACAGTAGATACCCACTGGGTAAGGAGGTTTTCTACAGTAGAGACCCACTAGGTAAGGAGGTTTTCTACAGTAGAGACCCACTGGGTAAGGAGGTTTTTTACAGTAGATACCCACTGGGTAAGGAGGTTTTCTACAGTAGAGACCCACTGGGTAAGGAGTTTTTCTACAGTAGAGACCCACTGGTTAAGGAGGTTTTCTACAGTGGAGACCCACTGGGTAAGGAGGTTTTCTACAGTAGAGACCCACTGGGTAAGGAGGTTTTCTACAGTAGAGACCCACTGGGTAAGGAGGTTTTTTACAGTAGATACCCACTGGGTAAGGAGGTTTTCCACAGTAGAGACCCACTGGGTAAGGAGGTTTTCTACAGTAGATACCCACTGGGTAAGGAGGTTTTCTACAGTACAGACCCACTGGGTAAGGAGGTTTTCCACAGTAGAGACCCAACTGGGTAAGGAGGTTTTCTACAGTAGATACCCACTGGGTAAGGAGGTTTTCTACAGTAGAGACCCACTGGGTAAGGAGGTTTTCTACAGTAGATACCCACTGGGTAAGGAGGTTTTCTACAGTACAGACCCACTGGGTAAGGAGGTTTTCTACTGTAGATACCCACTGGGTGAGGAGGTTTTCCACAGTAGATACCCACTGGGTGAGGAGGTTTTCCACAGTAGAGACCCACTGGGTGAGGAGGTTTTCTACAGTAGAGACCCACTGGGTAAGGAGGTTTTCTACAGTAGATACCTACTGGGTAAGGAGGTTTTCTACTGTAGATACCCACTGGGTGAGGAGGTTTTCCACAGTAGAGACCCACTGGGTGAGGAGGTTTTCTACAGTAGATACCCACTGGGTAAGGAGGTTTTCCACAGTAGAGACACACTGGGTAAGGAGGTTTTCTACAGTAGAGACACACTGGGTAAGGAGGTTTTCCACAGTAGAGACACACTGGGTAAGGAGGTTTTCTGCAGTAGAGACCCACTGGGTAAGGAGGTTTTCTACAGTAGAGACACACTGGGTAAGGAGGTTTTCCACAGTAGAGACACACTGGGTAAGGAGGTTTTCTGCAGTAGAGACACACTGGGAACGGACGCCAGTATAATGTCTAGTTTTAATTTACATTTTGTTTAAGTTGTCAAATAACTTTAATTCAATTTGAAATTCCCCCAAAAAATGTTTACCATGTCACTAGATCTGGGTTAAAAATTGTGTGTTATTATTTTTATTTTTAACAAAATTTACAAAATTCCTTTACATTGATGACTTTTTATAAATCAAATCAATTTTCCACATTGATTCAATGTCATCACATTGCAGTAGTTGTGTGGAAGTAATATTGATTCAACCAGTTTGTGCCCAATGGGGGAATAGTGAAGTGTACAGAAACCAACAATCTGCCTCATGACTCATTCCCTCACTGAGCAGTACTGGTGATGAAGCTGATTCATGGTTCTGTGGCCTGACAAAATGAATAAATTATTGCCTATTACTACGACTCTGATGAATTAGTCCTGGGGAAGGGGAGAAAACGGATAATGCCAGGTGACATAATGTCGGGATCTAAATCTGTTTACAAATGTTGAAAAAAAACGAATACGTAAAGTCGAATCGCAGAAATCCATGAAGTTTGAGGTTGATCTCTTCTTCATGGGCTTTAGGCTAGCTAGCTTGCTTTTTTGGTGGGTTGAAAGTGTTAGCATCAGCAATCCCTCAAAGGGTTCATAGTATACGATGGTCAAGTGTATCTGGACAGAGACTATAACATCCTGCTGACTAGACCAGACCAGCCCGAGACCAGCTTGGTAGCTAATCCAACGGATACGGAAACCCGCAACCACACAGCTCTCCAGAGGGTAGTGAGGTCTGCCCAACGCATCACCGGGGTCACACTGCCTGCCCTCTAGGACACCTACACCACCCGATGTCACAGGAAGGCCTAGAAGACCATCAAGGACAACAACGACCCGAGCCACTGCCTGTTCACCCGGCTATCATCCAGAAGGCGAGGTCAGTACAGGTGCATCAAAGCTGGGACCGAGAGACTGAAAAACAGCTTCTATCTCAAGGCCATCAGCCTGTTAAACAGCCATCACTAGCTGGCTACCATCTGGTTACTCAACCCTGCACCTTAGAGGCTGCTGCCCTATATACATAAACATGGAATCACTGGTCAATTTAATAATGTTTACATACGGTTTTACTCATTTCACATGTATATACTGTATTCTAGTCAATGCCATTCTGACATTGATCATCCTAATATTTATATATTTCTCAATTTCATTAATTTACTTTTCTATTTCTGTGTATTGTTGTGAATTGTTAGATATTACTGCACTGTTGGAGCTAGAAACACAAGCATTTCGTTACACACGCAATAACATCTGATAAAGTGAACGTGACCAATAACATCTGATTTGAACTGTGTTACAGTCACAGAGCGGCCAGCCCAGAACAGCCTGGTAACTAAACCAACTGTGTTACAGTCACAGAGCGGCCAGCCCAGAACAGCCTGGTAGCTAAACCAACTGTGTTACAGTCACAGAGCGGCCAGCCCAGAACAGCCTGGTAGCTAAACCAACTGTGTTACAGTCACAGAGCGGCCAGCCCAGAACAGCCTGGTAGCTAAACCAACTGTGTTACAGTCACAGAGCGGCCAGCCCAGAACAGCCTGGTAGCTAAACCAACTGTGTTACAGTCACAGAGCGGCCAGCCCAGAACAGCCTGGTAGCTAAACCAACTGTGTTACAGTCACAGAGCGGCCAGCCCAGAACAGCCTGGTAGCTAAACCAACTGTGTTACAGTCACAGAGCGGCCAGCCCAGAACAGCCTGGTAGCTAAACCAACTGGGTTACAGTCACAGAGCGGCCAGCCCAGAACAGCCTGGTAGCTAAACCAACTGTGTTACAGTCACAGAGCGGCCAGCCCAGAACAGCCTGGTAGCTAAACCAACTGTGTTACAGTCACAGAGCGGCCAGCCCAGAACAGCCTGGTAGCTAAACCAACTGTGTTACAGTCACAGAGCAGTCTGCCGAGACCAGCCTGGTAGCTGAACCAACTGTGTTACAGTCACAGAGCGGCCAGCCCAGAACAGCCTGGTAGCTAAACCAACTGTGTTACAGTCACAGAGCGGCCAGCCCAGAACAGCCTGGTAGCTAAACCAACTGTGTTACAGTCACAGAGCGGCCAGCCCAGAACAGCCTGGTAGCTAAACCAACTGTGTTACAGTCACAGAGCGGCCAGCCCAGAACAGCCTGGTAGCTAAACCAACTGTGTTACAGTCACAGAGCGGCCAGCCCAGAACAGCCTGGTAGCTAAACCAACTGTGTTACAGTCACAGAGCGGCCAGCCCAGAACAGCCTGGTAGCTAAACCAACTGGGTTACAGTCACAGAGCGGCCAGCCCAGACCGGCCTGGTAGCTAAACCAACTGTGTTACAGTCACAGAGCGGCCAGCCCAGAACAGCCTGGTAGCCGAACCAACTGTGTTACAGTCACAGAGCGGCCAGCCCAGAACAGCCTGGTAGCTAAACCAACTGTGTTACAGTCACAGAGCGGCCAGCCCAGAACAGCCTGGTAGCTAAACCAACTGTGTTACAGTCACAGAGCGGCCAGCCCATAACAGCCTGGTAGCTAAACCAACTGTGTTACAGTCAGAGAGCGGCCAGCCCAGAACAGCCTGGTAGCTAAACCAACTGTGTTACAGTCACAGAGCGGCCAGCCCAGAACAGCCTGGTAGCTAAACCAACTGTGTTACAGTCACAGAGCGGCCAGCCCAGAAAAGCCTGGTAGCTAAACCAACTGTGTTACAGTCACAGAGCGGCCAGCCCAGAACAGCCTGGTAGCTAAACCAACTAGGTTACAGTCACAGAGCGGCCAGCCCAGACCGGCCTGGTAGCTAAACCAACTGTGTTACAGTCACAGAGCGGCCAGCCCAGACCAGCCTGGTAGCTAAACCAACTGTGTTACAGTCACAGAGCGGCTAGCCAGAACGGCCTGGTAGCTAAACCAACTGTGTTACAGTCACAGAGCGGCCAGCCCAGAACGGCCTGGTAGCTAAACCAACTGTGTTACAGTCACAGAGCGGCCAGCCCAGACCGGCCTGGTAGCTAAACCAACTGTGTTACAGTCACAGAGCGGCCAGCCCAGACCGGCCTGGTAGCTAAACCAACTGTGTTACAGTCACAGAGCGGCCAGCCCAGACCGGCCTGGTAGCTAAACCAACTGTGTTACAGTCACAGAGCGGCCAGCCCAGACCGGCCTGGTAGCTAAACCAACTGTGTTACAGTCACAGAGCGGCCAGCCCAGACCGGCCATGTAGCTAAACCAACTGTGTTACAGTCACAGAGCAGTCTGCCCAGACCGGCCTGGTAGCTAAACCAACTGTGTTACAGTCACAGAGCAGTCTGTAGAGACCAGCCTGGTAGCTGAACCAACTGTGTTACAGTCACAGAGCGGACAGCCCAGAACAGCCTGGTAGATAAACCAACTGTGTTACAATCACAGAGCGGCCAGCCCAGAACAGCCTGGTAGCTAAACCAACTGTGTTACAGTCACAGAGAGGCCAGCCCAGAACAGCCTGGTAGCTAAACCAACTGTGTTACAGTCACAGAGCAGTCTGCCGAGACCAGCCTGGTAGCTGAACCAACTGTGTTACAGTCACAGAGCGGCCAGCCCAGAACAGCCTGGTAGCTAAACCAACTGTGTTACAGTCACAGAGCGGCCAGCCCAGAACAGCCTGGTAGCTAAACCAACTGTGTTACAGTCACAGAGCGGCCAGCCCAGAACAGCCTGGTAGCTAAACCAACTGTGTTACAGTCACAGAGCGGCCAGCCCAGAACAGCCTGGTAGCTAAACCAACTGTGTTACAGTCACAGAGCGGCCAGCCCAGAACAGCCTGGTAGCTAAACCAACTGTGTTACAGTCACAGAGCGGCCAGCCCAGAACGGCCTGGTAGCTAAACCAACTGTGTTACAGTCACAGAGCGGCCAGCCCAGACCGGCCTGGTAGCTAAACCAACTGTGTTACAGTCACAGAGCGGCCAGCCCAGACCGGCCTGGTAGCTAAACCAACTGTGTTACAGTCACAGAGCGGCCAGCCCAGACCGGCCTGGTAGCTAAACCAACTGTGTTACAGTCACAGAGCGGCCAGCCCAGACCGGCCTGGTAGCTAAACCAACTGTGTTATAGTCACAGAGCGGCCAGCCCAGACCGGCCATGTAGCTAAACCAACTGTGTTACAGTCACAGAGCAGTCTGCCCAGACCGGCCTGGTAGCTAAACCAACTGTGTTACAGTCACAGAGCAGTCTGCCGAGACCAGCCTGGTAGCTGAACCAACTGTGTTACAGTCACAGAGCGGACAGCCCAGAACAGCCTGGTAGATAAACCAACTGTGTTACAATCACAGAGCGGCCAGCCCAGAACAGCCTGGTAGCTAAACCAACTGTGTTACAGTCACAGAGCGGCCAGCCCAGAACAGCCTGGTAGCTAAACCAACTGTGTTACAGTCACAGAGCGGCCAGCCCAGAACAGCCTGGTAGCTAAACCAACTGTGTTACAGTCACAGAGCGGCCAGCCCAGACCAGCCTGGTAGCTAAACCAACTGTTACAGTCACAGAGCGGCCAGCCCAGACCAGCCTGGTAGCTAAACCAACTGTGTTACAGTCACAGAGCGGCCAGCCCAGACCAGCCTGGTAGCTAAACCAACTGTGTTACAGTCACAGAGCGGCCAGCCCAGACCAGCCTGGTAGCTAAACCAACTGTGTTACAGTCACAGAGCGGCCAGCCCAGACCAGCCTGGTAGCTAAACCAACTGTGTTACAGTCACAGAGCGGCCAGCCCAGACCAGCCTGGTAGCTAAACCAACTGGGTTACAGTCACAGAGCGGCCAGCCCAGACCAGCCTGGTAGCTAAACCAACTGTGTTACAGTCACAGAGCGGCCAGCCCAGAACAGCCTGGTAGCTAAACCAACTAGGTTACAGTCACAGAGCGGCCAGCCCAGACGGGCCTGGTAGCTAAACCAACTGTGTTACAGTCACAGAGCGGCCAGCCCAGACCAGCCTGGTAGCTAAACCAACTGTGTTACAGTCACAGAGCGGCCAGCCAGAACGGCCTGGTAGCTAAACCAACTGTGTTACAGTCACAGAGCGGCCAGCCCAGAAAGGCCTGGTAGCTAAACCAACTGTTTTACAGTCACAGAGCGGCCAGCCCAGACCGGCCTGGTAGCTAAACCAACTGTGTTACAGTCACAGAGCGGCCAGCCCAGACCGGCCTGGTAGCTAAACCAACTGTGTTACAGTCACAGAGCGGCCAGCCCAGACCGGCCTGGTAGCTAAACCAACTGTGTTACAGTCACAGAGCGGCCAGCCCAGACCGGCCTGGTAGCTAAACCTTCTGTGTTACAGTCACAGAGCGGCCAGCCCAGACCGGCCATGTAGCTAAACCAACTGTGTTACAGTCACAGAGCAGTCTGCCCAGACCGGCCTGGTAGCTAAACCAACTGTGTTACAGTCACAGAGCAGTCTGCCGAGACCAGCCTGGTAGCTGAACCAACTGTGTTACAGTCACAGAGCGGACAGCCCAGAACAGCCTGGTAGATAAACCAACTGTGTTACAATCACAGAGCGGCCAGCCCAGAACAGCCTGGTAGCTAAACCAACTGTGTTACAGTCACAGAGCGGCCAGCCCAGAACAGCCTGGTAGCTAAACCAACTGTGTTACAGTCACAGAGCGGCCAGCCCAGAACAGCCTGGTAGCTAAACCAACTGTGTTACAGTCACAGAGCGGCCAGCCCAGAACAGCCTGGTAGCTAAACCAACTGTTACAGTCACAGAGCGGCCAGCCCAGACCAGCCTGGTAGCTAAACCAACTGTGTTACAGTCACAGAGCGGCCAGCCCAGACCGGCCTGGTAGCTAAACCAACTGTGTTACAGTCACAGAGCGGCCAGCCCAGAACAGCCTGGTAGCTAAACCAACTGTGTTACAGTCACAGAGCGGCCAGCCCAGAACAGCCTGGTAGCTAAACCAACTGTGTTACAGTCACAGAGCGGCCAGCCCAGACCAGCCTGGTAGCTAAACCAACTGTGTTACAGTCACAGAGCGGCCAGCCCCCCCTTCTACCCAGTAAAATATAACTTCAATCAAAATGTACTATTAAAGGTGAGAAGAAATAAAGTGTCAGCTTTAAGAAATGCATGAGGGAGAAATGCTGTCCTAGATATGTGTCTGATGAATAGACTCAAGGAAAATGAGAAAAACATCTTCAGTAAGAAGTGAACCCCAGAACCACCATATCTCTAGAGCAGTATTTACAGTATACTACCCCCTGACAGTATAACAGTATACTACCACCTGACAGTATTTACAGAATACTACCCCCTGACAGTATTTACAGAATACTACCACCTGACAGTATAACAGTATAACAGTATACCACCTGACAGTATTAACAGAATACTACCACCTGACAGTATTAACAGTATTTACAGTATACTACCACCTGACAGTATTAACAGTATTTACAGTATACTACCACCTGACAGTATTTACAGAATACTACCACCTGACAGTATAACAGTATACTACCACCTGACAGTATAACAGTATAACAGTATACTACCACCTGACGGTATTTACAGTATACTACCACCTGACAGTATTTACAGTATACTACCACCTGACAGTATAACAGTATACTACCACCTGACAGCATAACAGTATACTATCACCTGACAGTATTTACAGTATAACAGTATACTACCACCTGACAGTATAACAGTATACTACCACCTGACAGTATTTACAGTATACAACCACCTGACACTATAACAGTATAACAGTATACTACCCCCTGACAGTATTTACAGTATACTACCTCCTGGCAGTATAACAGTATACTACCCCCTGACAGTATAACAGTATTCTACCCCCTGACAGTATAACAGTATTCTACCCCCTGACAGTATAACAGTATTCTACCCCCTGACAGTATAACAGTATACTACCACCTGCCAGTATAACAGTATACTACCCCCTGACAGTATAACAGTATTCTACCCCCTGACAGTATAACAGTATACTACCACCTGCCAGTATAACAGTATACTACCCCCTGACAGTATAACAGTATTCTACCCCCTGACAGTATAACAGTATACTACCACCTGCCAGTATAACAGTATACTACCCCCTGACAGTATAACAGTATACAACCACCTGACAGTATAACATTATACTACCACCTGACAGTATTTACAGTATACAACCACCTGACAGTATAACAGTATACTACCACCTGACAGTATTTACAGCATATTACCCCCTGACAGTATTTACAGTATACAACCACCTGACAGTATAAAAGTATACTACCACCTGACAGTATTTACAGTATACAACCACCTGACAGTATAACAGTATACTACCACCTGACAGTATTTACAGTATACTACCACCTGTCAGTATTTACAGTACAACAGTATACTACCCCCTGACAGTATTTACAGTATACTACCCCCTGACAGTATTTACAGTATACTACCACCTGACAGTATTTACAGTATACTACCCCCCTGACAATATTTACAGTATACTACCACCTGACTGTATAACAGTATACTACCCCTGACAGTATTAACAGAATACTACCACCTGACAGTATTAACAGTATTTACAGTATACTACCACCTGACAGTATTAACAGTATTTACAGTATACTACCACCTGACAGTATTTACAGAATACTACCACCTGACAGTATAACAGTATACTACCACCTGACGGTATTTACAGTATACTACCACCTGAAAGTATTTACAGTATACTACCACCTGACAGTATAACAGTATACTACCACCTGACAGCATAACAGTATACTATCACCTGACAGTATTTACAGTATAACAGTATACTACCACCTGACAGTATAACAGTATACTACCACCTGACAGTATTTACAGTATAACAGGGATTGGAGTAGCAGTGTGGAGAAGGCTGAGGCAGTATTAGGTCCTAGCAGTGTGGAGAAGGCTGAGACAGTATTAGGTCCTAGCAGAGTGGAGAAGGCTGAGACAGTATTAGGTCCTAGCAGTGTGGAGAAGGCTGAGGCAGTATTAGGTCCTAGCAGTGTGGAGAAGGCTGAGGCAGTATTAGGTCCTAGCAGTGTGGAGAAGCCTGAGACATTATTAGGTCCTAGCAGTGTGGAGAAGGCTGAGACATTATTAGGTCCTAGCAGTGTGGAGAAGGCTGAGACATTATTAGGTCCTAGCAGTGTGGAGAAGGCTGAGGCAGTATTAGTCCTAGCAGTGTGGTTGTGGAGAAGGCTGAGACATTATTAGGTCCTAGCAGTGTGGAAAAGGCTGAGACATTATTAGGTCCTAGCAGTGTGGTTGTGGAGAAGGCTGAGACATTATTAGGTCCTAGCAGTGTGGAGAAGGCTGAGACATTATTAGGTCCTAGCAGTGTGGAGAAGGCTGAGACATTATTAGGTCCTAGCAGTGTGGAGAAGGCTGAGACATTATTAGGTCCTAGCAGTGTGGTTGTGGAGAAGGCTGAGACATTATTAGGTCCTAGCAGTGTGGAGAAGGCTGAGACATTATTAGGTCCTAGCAGTGTGGAGAAGGCTGAGACATTATTAGGTCCTAGCAGTGTGGAGAAGGCTGAGACATTATTAGGTCCTAGCAGTGTGGAGAAGGCTGAGACATTATTAGGTCCTAGCAGTGTGGAGAAGGCTGAGACAGTATTAGGTCCTAGCAGTGTGGAGAAGGCTGAGACATTATTAGGTCCTAGCAGTGTGGAGAAGGCTGAGACATTATTAGGTCCTAGCAGTGTGGTCCTAGCAGGGGGTGTCCTCGGAGTGGGCCACAGTGTCTCCTGACCCCTCCTGTCTCAGCCTCCAGTATTTATGCTGCAGTAGTTTATGTGTCGGGGGGCTAGGGTCAGTTTGTTATATCTGGAGTACTTCTCCTGTCCTATTCGGTGTCCTGTGTGAATCTAAGTGTGCGTTCTCTAATTCTCTCCTTCTCTCTTTCTCTCTCTCGGAGGACCTGAGCCCTAGGACCATGCCCCAGGACTACCTGACATGATGACTCCTTGCTGTCCCCAGTCCACCTGGCTGTGCTGCTGCTCCAGTTTCAACTGTTCTGCCTTATTATTATTCGACCATGCTGATCATTTATGAACATTTGAACATCTTGGCCATGTTCTGTTATAATCTCCACCCGGCACAGCCAGAAGAGGACTGGCCATCCCACATATGCTCTCTCTAATTCTCTCTTTCTTTCTCTCTCTCGGAGGACCTGAGCCCTAGGACCATGCCCCAGGAATACCTGACATGATGACTCCTTGCTGTCCCCAGTCCACCTGACTGTGCTGCTGCTCCAGTTTCAACTATTCTGCCTTATTATTATTCGACCATGCTGGTCATTTATGAACATTTGAACATCTTGACCATGTTTTGTTATAATCTCCACCCGGCACAGCCAGAAGAGGACTGGCCACCCCACATAGCCTGGTTCCTCTCTAGGTTTCTTCCTAGGTTTTGGCCTTTCTAGGGAGTTTTTCCTAGCCACCGTGCTTCTTCACCTGCATTGCTTGCTGTTTGGGGTTTTAGGCTGGGTTTCTGTACAGCACTTTGAGATATCAGCTGATGTACGAAGGGCTATATAAAATAAATTTGATTGATTGATTGATGGTTGTGGACGTTAGCTAGCCTTAACACACTGCACCATGTCTACAAGACAGTCTTAACACACTGCACCATGTCTACACACCAGCCTTAACACACTGCACCATGTCTACAAGACAGCCCTGTCTTAACACACTGCACCATGTATACAAGACAGCCCCGTCTTAACACACTGCATCATGTCTACAAGACAGCCCTGTTTTAACACACTACACCATGTCTACACACCAGCCTTAACACACTGCACCATGTCTACAAGACAGCCCTGTCTTAACACACTGCACCATGTATACAAGACAGCCCTGTTTTAACACACTGCATCATGTCTACAAGACAGCCCTGTCTTAACACACTACACCATGTCTACACACCAGCCTTAACACACTGCACCATGTCTACAAGACAGCCCTGTCTTAACACACTGCACCAAGTCTACAAGACAGCCCTGTCTTAACACACTGCACAATGTCTACAAGACAGCCCTGTCTTAACACACTGCACCATGTCTACAAGACAGCCCTGTTTTAACACACTGCACCATGTCTACAAGACAGCCCTGTCTTAACACACTGCATCATGTCTACACACCAGCCTTAACACACTGCACCATGTCTACAAGACAGCCCTGTCTTAACACACTGCACCATGTCTACAAGACAGCCCTGTCTTAACACACTGCACCATGTCTACACAACAGCCCTGTCTTAACACACTGCACCATGTCTACAAGACAGCCCTGTCTTAACACACTGCACCATGTCTACAAAGTAGCATTTAGCTTTTATCAAAATCTCACATATGGTAGCTAGCTGCTCCAATCCCTGTCCTACAACCTTCTCTAATCCCTGTAATACAGCCTGATATAATCCCTGTCCTACAGCCTGATCTAGTCCCTGTCCTACAGCCTGATCTAGTCCCTGTCCTACAGCCTGATCGAATCCCTGTCCTACAGCCTGATCTAATTCCTGTCCTACAGCCTGATCTAATCCCTATCCTAAAGCCTGATCTAAACCCTGTCCTACAGCCTGATCTAAACCCTGTCCTACAGCCTTCTCTAATCCCTGCCCTACAGCCTGATCTAATCCCTGTTCTACAGCCTGATCTAAACCCTGTCCTACAGCCTGATCTAATCCCTGTCGTACAGCCTGCTCTAATCCCTGTCCTACAGCCTGATCTAAACCCTGTCCTACAGCCTGATCTAGTCCCTGTTCTACAGCCTGATCTAAACCCTGTCCTACAGCCTGATCTAATCCCTGTCCTACAGCCTGATCTAAACCCTGTCCTACAGCCTGATCTAAACCCTGTCCTACAGCCTTCTCTAATTCTTACAGCCTGATCTCTCATGTCCTACAGCCTGATCCCTGTCCTACAGTCTGATCTAATCCCTGTCCTACAGCCTGATCTAAACCCTGTCCCATAGTATTCTCTAATCCCTGTCCCATAGCTTTTATCTGCCGTTATGGCCGCCTTCCTTGAATGTTAATTGACTGATCCAGTCAGTCTAACTCAGGAAACTGCCTTGCACAGCACTTTATCTGCCTTCCCTAGATCAATTAGACACTGGTGAGCTTTCCAAATGGCACCCTATTCCCTATATAGTGCACTACTTTCGACCAGGGTTTTGGTCAAAAGTAGTGCACTGTGTAAGTAATAGGGTTCTATTTGGGATTTAGCCTCTGGCTCTGAGATGTGAGCATGCCGGTGGGAATATCGGCTACAGCAGAGGCAGAGGTGTATCCTAACCTATCCTCCGCCAGCTCTGCCTGCGTATCCTCTGCCACCTCATTCCGTTTATAGTGCTTTACTGTACCCATAGGCCTCTGGTCAAATGCAGTGCACTGTAAAGGGAATAGAGAGCCATTTGGTCTCGTGTGGCTCAGTTGGCAGAGCACGGCGCTTGCAACGCCAAGGTTATGGGTTCGATTCCCACAGGGAGACCAGTACGGAAAGATAGAAGAAAAAAAAATGCATTCACTACTGTAAATCGCTCTGGATAAGTATGTCTGATAAATGATTTAAATGTATATTAAAATAAAATTTAAAAACAAATAGAGATGTAGGATTTGTTTGTGGTGGTTTAGCACGGCTGTGCCCGCTCCTCTACCTGGCAGTGGTGTCATTGGGTTTGTTGGACGGGATGCTGAGGGGACATCGAAAGGCAGTGAGACGGACTAACCCGAGGCAATACTACTCTACGTCTCATGTTTTAATTAAATGTGGCTGAAGCATGAAACACACTAAGTAAAAAGCCTAGTCTCCGCCCTGGTCCATAAATAAGACCCCTGCGCTTCTGAACACAGCATGAAATGCAAGAGGCTGCTACAGAAATCATGACTGAACGGAACGCCACACACACCTCTTATCTCCCAAGTCTGTTTTGTTGCCGACCAGCATGATAATGACATCACTTCCTCTCTCTGTTCTGACGTCGTCGATCCATTTGGACGTTTGCTGGAAGGAGTTCACATCTGTGGAGGAATAGCAGAAGTAAAATAGTATTTCAAGTGGATTGAAATATCAGATATTGTTTAAACGTGCCTGTTGACAAAGAATGGTTGTGCATACACTGTATAACTTAAATATTCACAAATTTAATTTGCAGATATAAGATGATCAAAATGTTAAGACAATTTCTATGTGGGTTTGGTAATATTCCTATCAATCCATTCCTATTGATCTTGACACACCCCCCGTTCCCGTTCAGAACGCAGGACTGTGTGTTCCTGGGTTCAAAGGTCGTACCATATTAAAGGGACTTGACAAGAAACACCCACTGCTCGTTCGCTTCAAGGTGAAAACTTAAAAACAGCCTTCAGGGATTTAAATGTAACCTTTATTTAACTAGGCCAGTCAGTTAAGAACAATTTATTATTTACAACGACGGCCTACAGGGGAACAGTGGGTTAACAGCCTTGTTCAGGGGCAGAGCGGCAGATTTTTACCTCGTCAGCTCCGGGACTCGATCCAGCAACCTTTTGGTTACTGGTCTAAAGCTCGAACCACAAGGCTACCTGCCGCCATGTTACGGAACCATGTTAGGGAGCCAGGAAGGGAGCCATGTTAGGGAGCCATGTTAGGGAGCCATGAAGGGAGCCATGTTAGGGAGCCATGTTAGGGAGCCATGTTAGGAGCCATGTTAGGAGCCATGTTAGGGAGCCATGTTAGGGAGCCATGTTAGGGAGCCATGTTAGGGAGCCATGTTAGGGAGCCATGAAGGGAGCCATGTTAGGGAGCCATGAAGGGAGCCATGTTAGGGAGCCATGTTAGGGATCCATGTTAGGGATCCATGTTAGGAGCCATGTTAGGAGCCATGTTAGGGAGCCATGTTAGGGAGCCATGAAGGGAGCCATGAAGGGAGCCATGTTAGGGAGCCATGTTAGGGAGCCATGAAGGGAGCCATTTTAGGGAGCCATGTTAGGGAGCCATTTTAGGGAGCTATGTTAGGGAGCCATGTTAGGGAGCCATGAAGGGAGCCATGTTAGGGAGCAATGTTAGGGAGCCATGAAGGGAGCCATGTTAGGGAGCCATGAAGGGAGCCATGAAGGGAGCCATGAAGGGAGCCATGAAGGGAGTGTGTGTGTGTGTGCGTGCGAGTGATCCCCACTCACTTGTAATATCATAAACCACCACAGCCACAGTAGAATCTCGTATGTAGGAGGGTATGAGGCTCCTGAAGCGCTCCTGTCCTGCCGTGTCCCACAGCTGCAACCTCACCTGGGGATCAGAGAGACACACCTGGGGATCAGAGAGACACCTGGGGATCAGAGAGACACCTGGGGATCAGAGACACGCCTGGGGATCAGAGACACGCCTGGGGATCAGAGACACGCCTGGGGATCAGAGACACGCCTGGGGATCAGAGAGACGCCTGGGGATCAGAGAGACACCTGGGGATCAGAGAGACACAAGGGGATCAGAGAGAAATCTGGGGATCAGAAAGACACCTGGGGATCAGAGAGACACACCTGGGGATCAGAGAGACACACCTGGGGATCAGAGAGACACACCTGGGGATCAGAGAGAGACACCTGGGGATCAGAGAGACACACCTGGGGATCAGAGACACACCTGAGCACTGTCAGATTACTCACCATGTTCACACTGGCGTATTGTACATCACTGGAACGCATATAGTGTGCACACACACACACACACACACACACACACACACACACACACACACACACACAAACACACACACACAAAGTAGTACCAACACAAAGTATATTAACATAAACTCACGCCCCTGTATCCCCATTGACACCTTCTCAATGTCAGGGTAGGTAAAATCCGTGATTCAGCGCAGACAGACATACACACGTTACATTGAATACATTTACATGTCTTATACCGTGGAACATGACATCAATGTCAGGCCTACTTCAAATGATGTGTGTGTGTGTGTGTGTGTGTGTGTGCGCGTGTGTGTGTGTGTGTGTGTGTGTGTGTGTGTGTGTGTGTGTGTGTGTGTGTGTGTGTGTGTGTGTGTGTGTGTGTGTGTGTGTGTGTGTGTGTGTGTGTGTTTGTGTGTGTGTGTGTGTGTGGACCAATCACTGTATAACCTAAGGGTTTATAACCCACAAACCGTGGACTGCATCCCATTCCCTATGTAGTGCACTACTGAGCCCTATGGGGAATAGGGTGCCATTTGGGACACCTAACTCATCAACAAAAAAAGAAACGTCCCTTTTTCAGGACCCTGTCTTTCAAAGATAATTCGTAAAAATCCAAATAACTTCACAGATCTTCATTGTAAAGGGTTTAAACACTGTTTCCCATGCTTGTTCAATGAACCATAAACAATGAATGAACATGCACCTGTGGAACAGTCGTTAAGACACAAACAGCTTACAGACGGTAGGCAATTAAGGTCACATTTATGACAACTTAGGACACTAAAGAGGCCTTTTTACTGACTCTGAAAAATACCAAAATAAAGATGCCCAGGGTCCCTGCTCGTCTGCGTGAACGTGCCTTAGGCATGCTGCAAGGAGGCATGAGGACTGCAGATGTGGCCAGGGCAATAAATTGCAATGTCCGTACTGTGAGATGCCTAAGACAGGGCTACAGGGAGACAGGACGGACAGCTGATCGTCCTCGCAGTGGCAGACCACGTGTAACAACACCTGCACAGGATTAGTACATTTGAACATCACACCTGAGGGACAGGTACAGGATGGCAACAAAAACTACCTGAGTTACACCAGGAACACACAATCCCTCCATCATCTAACACACCTGTAAATCTAACACATCTGTATATCTAACACACCTGTAAATCTAACACATCTTTAAATCTAACACACCTGTAAATATAACACACCTGTATATCTAACACACCTGTAAATCTAACACACCTGTAAATCTAACACACCTGTATATCTAACACACCTGTAAATCTAACACACCTGTATATCTAACACACCTGTAAATCTAACACATCTGTATATCTAACACACCTGTAAATCTAACACACCTGTAAATCTAACACACCTGTAAATCTAACACACCTGTATATCTAACACACCTGTATATCTAACACACCTGTATATCTAACACACCTGTATATCTAACACACCTGTATATCTAACACACCTGTAAATCTAACACACCTGTAAATCTAACACACCTGTATATCTAACACACCTGTAAATCTAACACACCTGTATATCTAACACACCTGTATATCTAACACACCTGTATATCTAACACACCTGTAAATCTAACACATCTTTAAATCTAACACACCTGTATATCTAACACACCTGTATATCTAACACACCTGTAAATCTAACACACCTGTATATCTAACACACCTGTAAATCTAACACATCTTTAAATCTAACACACCTGTAAATCTAACACACCTGTATATCTAACACACCTGTAAATCTAACACACCTGTATATCTAACACACCTGTAAATCTAACACATCTTTAAATCTAACACACCTGTATATCTAACACACCTGTATATCTAACACACCTGTAAATCTAACACACCTGTATATCTAACACACCTGTAAATCTAACACATCTTTAAATCTAACACATCTGTATATCTAACACACCTGTATATCTAACACACCTGTATATCTAACACACCTGTATATCTAACACACCTGTAAATCTAACACACCTGTAAATCTAAAACACCTGTATATCTAAAACACCTGTATATCTAACACACCTGTAAATCTAACACACCTGTAAATCTAACACACCTGTATATCTAAAACACCTGTATATCTAAAACACCTGTATATCTAACACACCTGTATATCTAACACACCTGTAAATCTAACACACCTGTATATCTAACACACCTGTAAATCTAACACATCTTTAAATCTAACACACCTGTATATCTAACATACCTGTATATCTAACACACCTGTAAATCTAACACACCTGTATATCTAACACACCTGTATATCTAACACTGAGGTGACGATATTGCACAGGGACAAGGTGTGGACCTGGTGTTGACATTGAAACGGCAGTTTAGATTGAGCTACTTACCGTTCGGTCTTCCAAGTACATCGTTTTTGATAGGAAGTCTATTCCGATTGTGGCCTGAAATGAGAAGAAAATGGTGTTAACGGCCTTGAGGACTGTGGAGTGTTAACGGCCTTGAGGACTGTGGAGTGTTAACGGCCTTGAGGACTGTGGAGTGTTAACGGCCTTGAGGACTGTGGAGTGTTAACGGCCTTGAGGACTGTGGAGTGTTAACGGCCTTGAGGACTGTGGAGTGTTAACGGCCTTGAGGACTGTGGAGTGTTAACGGCCTTGAGGACTGTGGAGAGTTAATGGCCTTGAGGACTGTGGAGTGTTAACGGCCTTGAGGACTGTGGAGTGTTAACGGCCTTGAGGACTGTGGAGAGTTAATGGCCTTGAGGACTGTGGAGGACCCAGTACAGTATAGTAGATATGACTGAGCCCAGTACAGTAGATATCTGACTGAACCCAGTACAGTACAGTAGCAGTAGATATCTGACTGAACCCAGTACATTACAGTAGATATCTGACTGAACCCAGTACAGTACAGTAGATATCGGACTGAAGCCAGTACAGGACAGTACAGTACAGAATATATCTGACTGAACCCAGTACAGTACATATCTGACTGAACCCAGTACAGTATAGTAGATATCTGACTAAAGCCAGTACAGTACATAATATATCTGACTGAACCCAGTACAGTACAGTAGATATCTGACTGAAGCCATTACAGAATATATCTGACTGAACCCAGTACAGTAGATATCTGACTGAAGCCAGTACAGGACAGTACAGTACAGAATATATCTGACTGAACCCAGTACAGTAGATATCTGACTGAAGCCAGTACAGGACAGTACAGTACAGAATATATCTGACTGAACCCAGTACAGTATAGTAGATATCTGACTGAACCCAGTACAGTACAGTACAGTAGATATCTGACTGAACCCAGTACAGTAGATATCTGACTGAACCCAGTACGGTACAGTAGATATCTGACTGAACCCAGTACAGTAGATATCTGACTGAACCCAGTACAGTATAGTAGATATCTGACTGAACCCAGTACAGTGCAGTACAGTAGATATCTGACTGAACCCAGTACAGTAGATATCTGACTGAACCCAGTACGGTACAGTAGATATCTGACTGAACCCAGTACAGTAGATATCTGACTGAACCCAGTACGGTAGATATCTGACTGAACCCAGTACGGTACAGTAGATATCTGACTGAACCCAGTACAGTAGATATCTGACTGAACCCAGTACGGTAGATATCTGACTGAACCCAGTACGGTACAGTACAGTAGATATCTGACTGAACCTAGTACAGTAGATATCTGACTGAACCCAGTACAGTAGATATCTGACTGAACCCTGTACAGTACAGTAGATATCTGACTGAACCCAGTACAGTAGATATCTGACTGAACCCTGTACAGTACAGTAGATATCTGACTGAACCCAGTACAGTAGATATCTGACTGAACCCTGTACAGTACAGTAGATATCTGACTGAACCCAGTACAGTACAGTAGATATCTGACTGAACCCAGTACAGTAGATATCTGACTGAACCCTGTACAGTACAGTAGATATCTGACTGAACCCAGTACAGTAGATATCTGACTGAACCCAGTACAGTAGATATCTGACTGAACCCTGTACAGTACAGTAGATATCTGACTGAACCCTGTACAGTACAGTAGATATCTGACTGAACCCAGTACGGTAGATATCTGACTGAACCCAGTACGGTACAGTAGATATCTGACTGAACCCAGTACGGTACAGTAGATATCTGACTGAACCCAGTACAGTAGATATCTGACTGAACCCAGTACAGTAGATATCTGACTGAACCCAGTACAGTAGATATCTGACTGAACCCAGTACAGTAGATATCTGACTGAACCCAGTACGGTAGATATCTGACTGAACCCAGTACAGTAGATATCTGACTGAACCCAGTACAGTAGATATCTGACTGAACCCAGTACAGTAGATATCTGACTGAACCCAGTACAGTAGATATCTGACTGAACCCAGTACAGTAGATATCTGACTGAACCCTGTACAGTACAGTAGATATCTGACTGAACCCAGTACGGTAGATATCTGACTGAACCCAGTACAGTAGATATCTGACTGAACCCAGTACGGTAGATATCTGACTGAACCCAGTACGGTACAGTAGATATCTGACTGAACCCAGTACAGTAGATATCTGACTGAACCCAGTACAGTAGATATCTGACTGAACCCAGTACAGTAGATATCTGACTGAACCCAGTACGGTACAGTAGATATCTGACTGAACCCAGTACAGTAGATATCTGACTGAACCCAGTACAGTAGATATCTGACTGAACATGGTACACTACATATCTGATGGGATTAGCCTTGTGTACAGTCGGAGCGGCCAGGCGATTGTGTCTAATCCTGCCAATAGACCTGATGCTGAACATGTACTGACGTACTCAGAATATCTGATAGGAAGCTACACATGATTTCAAGAAGCTGCTTCTGTGCATTGCATCTTCTACATTCGTAGCAGATTATAGCAATTAATATGAATAGCTAACGAATCTATCATCTTTACACATTATTGTTAGATAATGCCAGCAGAGGGGTAGATTAACGTCTACACAAAACATTAAGAATACCTTATTAATATTGAGTTGGATTCTACAAGGTGTCGAAAGCGTTCACCAGGGATGCTGGTCCATGTTGACTCCAATGCTGCCTACAGTTGGGTCAAGTTTCCTGGATGTCCATTGGGTGGTGGACCATTCTTGATACAAACAGGAAACTGTTGAGCGTGAAAAACCCAGCAGCGTTGCAGTTCTTGACACCAACCGTTGTGCCTGGCACTTACTACCTCGTTCAAAGGCACTTCAATATTTTGTCTGGCCCATTCACCCTCTGAATGGCACACACACACAATCCATGTCTCAATTGTCCCGAGGCTTTAAAATCCTTCTTTAACCTGTCTCCTCCCCTTCACCTCCACTGATTGAAGTGGATTTAGGTGACATCAATAAGGGATCATAGACTTCACCTGGATTCACCTGGTCGGTCGATGTCATGGGAAGAACAGAGTGTTCATAATGTTTTTTAACAGCAAACACTGGAAAACGATGACTAATACACTGGCAGTGTAATGTATTGTACATGGGGAATGGGATAGTCCAGAATAATAATGAACAGTAATCCACTAGTCTTATATTGTTCCCTAATCACTAAACCTGCAGTGTGGAGCCTCGAAGACAGGGGAGACTGTGCTATTAGAGCCTGCAGTATTAGAGCCTGCAGTATTGGAGCCTTCACTATTAGAGCCTTCACTATTAGAGCCTGCAGTATTAAAGCCTTCACTATTAGAGCCTGCAGTATTAAAGCCTTCACTATTAGAGCCTGCAGTATTAGAGCCTGCAGTATTAGAGCCTGCAGTATTAGAGCCTGCACTATTAGAGCCTGCACTATTAGAGCCTGCAGTATTAGAGCCTGCCGTATTAGAGCCTTCAATATTAGAGCCTGCAGTATTAGAGCCTGCAGTATTAGAGCCTGCAGTATTAGAGCCTGCAGTATTAGAGCCTGCAGTATTAGAGCCTGCAGTATTAGAGCCTGCAGTATTAGAGCCTGCAGTAATAGCGCCTGCACTATTAGAGCCTGCAGTATTAGAGCCTGCAGTATTAGAGCCTGCAGTATTAGAGCCTTCACTATTAGAGCCTTCACTATTAGAGCCTGCAGTATTAGAGCCTGCAGTAATAGCGCCTGCAGTATTAGAGCCTGCAGTATTAGAGCCTGCAGTATTAGAGCCTGCAGTATTAGAGCCTGCAGTATTAGAGCCTGCAGTATTGGAGCCTGCAGTATTAGAGCCTGCAGTATTGGAGCCTGCAGTATTAGAGCCTGCAGTATTAGAGCCTGCAGTATCAGAGCCTGCAGTATCAGAGCCTGCAGTATTGGACACAGTGCTGCTGCCCAGCGGGGTACCCCCTGCCTGGTCTGCCCACTCCAACAGAACTGGCCACCAGCAGCTTGATCTCGATCCCATTACCCTGTCGATGCCAGCCACTGCGGAGGGCAGTAATACTCACTCAGGCTCCTCTGGCATTAGGAGCATTACTTAATTTATGTATCCTTCTTCTCTATTCTCCCACAGCCAGATCATCTAGACTCTCACTGTAACCTAATTGTCTCTAGATAAAGAATAAAGAAATATCTAAAACATAGTGCAGGACGATGGTCATCTATCAAGAAAGCTCTTTACTCAGATTGGGTTGAAAACCCTGAAGGAGATGTGTTACGAAGTCTTTGAATTAAATAGCGTGATGAAATGAAGGGATCAAACAGTTGGCATTCCTCAATATTAGATAAAGTCATGTTGAAAGCAAAGCCACAGAGGTGTTTGTTGTTTTAATTTTGAACGGCAGAGCCAGGCATCCTCTCTGGGTTATATATAGAATGCCACACACTGTGCTGCGCTGCACAAACAGACTCCCATGCAGACTAAATAATTCAGTAACTCTTTCATTATTAACCAATCACACATCATCGTTAAAGAAAGCCCCAGCTTCCGGATCCTGCATGGCCTCTCAACCAATGACTGCTGGGGGGAGAGGGAATCAACCAATTACTGCTGGAGGAAGAGATAATCAACCAATGACTGCTGGGAGAAGAGGGATTGAACCAATGATCGCTGGGAGAAGAGGGATTGAACCAATGATCGCTGGGAGAAGAGGGATTGAACCAATGATCGCTGGGAGAAGAGGGATTGAACCAATGATCGCTGGGAGAAGAGGGATTTAAAAAAATTATCGCTGGGAGAAGAGGGATTTAAAAAATGATCGCTGGGAGAAGAGGGATTTAACCAATGATCGCTGGGAGAAGAGGGATTGAACCAATGATCGCTGGGAGAAGAGGGATTGAACCAATGATCGCTGGGAGAAGAGGGATTGAACCAATGATCGCTGGGAGGAGAGGGATTGAACCAACGATCGCTGGGAGAAGAGGGGGAACAGAACGGTTCTAATATCAGGAAAGAGATTTGTTCTGAATTAGAACCCCAGGCACCATTAGCCAGAAAGTGAAATGTGTGTTTTTTTTTCATAAGGGTTGTAGGAAATAGAGAACTGCATTCCAGTCGGCATTTTTCATGCTGCGGGCAGTCAGACAGACGACTTTGGAATGGTAATATTTTTATTTTCCCGCAGGTTAGTTGGAAACGGTCATCTTTTTGCTTTGTATGCATTAGCCTACCTATTGTATTAAAATAAAATAAAAATTGTTTGTTTCATTATTCAGACAGAATTCACTGCGTCAACTTCTCCTCTCCTAGTTTGGGGTGGTAGTTCAAGTGTGTCTAGTATGTCTGGTCTCATCGAAATACTGTAGAGTAGGGTGTCTACATGGGGTGGAGAATCACGTGACAGTACATTTAAATATGAAATTAACTTAAATATGATGCAACTGTAATTTACGACAGTGTCTGTCAATACATTTTCTGATAATGGAAAGAAGTGGAAGGTACTCAAACCAATAGCAATCAGAAAATGGTATCATCATTGAAAAGGAAAATGGCGAATGTTGCGTCCTGGTATTAATGGCCCATTTATTTGTCTCCTAAAAGGTACGTATGCTATATCCTCTATGCAAAACATAGCAAGTGTCGCTGTTAGCATTCTTGTTGCTTCCAGTTCAGCAGACATACAGTGGCTTTCGAAAGTATTCACCCCCCCCCCCCCCCCCCCCCCCCCCCCTTGGCATTTCTCCTATTTTGTTGGGGGGTGAATACTTGGGGGGTTGGGGGGGGGATGTATCACAGTTGGGGGGGTGTATCATTTCATTTACACAACATGCCTACCACTTTGAAAATGCAAAAATACATTTTAATTGTGAAACAAACAAGAAATAAGGCAAAACAAATCTGAAAACTTGAGCGTGCATAACTATTCACCCCCCAAAGTCAATACTTTGTAGATCTACCTTGTACAGCAATTACAGCTGCAAGTCTCTTGGGGTATGTCTCTTTAAACTTGGCACATCCAGCCACTGGGATTGTTGCCCGTTCTTCAAGGCAAAACTGCTCCAGCTCCTTCAAGTTGGATGGGTTCCTGCTGGTGTACAGAAATCTTTAAGACATACCACAGATTCTCAATTGGATTGAGGTCTGGGCTTTGACTAGGCCATTCCAAGACATTTAAATGTTTCCCCTTAAACCACTTGAGTGTTGCTTTAGCAGTATGCGTAGGGACCTCTGTCCCAGTCTCAAATCTCTGGAAGACTGAAACAGGTTTCCCTCAAAAATATCCCTGTATTTAGCGCCATCCATCATTCCTTCAATTCTGACCAGTTTCCCAGTCCCTGCCGATGAATAACATCCCCACAGCATGATGCTGCAACCACCATGCTTCACTGTGGGGATGTTATTCTCGGGGTGATGAGAGGTGTTGGGTTTGTGCCAGACATAGCGTTTTCCTTAATGGCCAAAAAGCTACATTTTAGTCCCAGAGTACCTTCTTCCATATGTTTGGGGAGTCTCCCACATGCCTTTTGGCGAACACCAAACGCGTTTACTTATTTTTTTCTTTAAGCAATGGCTTTTTTCTGGCCACTCTTCCGTAAAGACCAGCTCTGTGGAGTGTACGGTTTAAACTGGTCCTATGAACAGATACTCCAATCTCCACTGTGGAGCTTTGCAGCTCCTTCAGGGTTATCTTTGGACTCTTTGTTGCCTCTCTGATTAACTCCCTCCTTGCATGGTCCGTGAGTTTTGGTGGGCGGCCCTCTCTTGGCAGGTTTGTTTCCTCTCTGATTAATGCCCCCCTTGCCTGGTCTGTGAGTTTTGGTGGGCGGCCCTCTCTTGGCAGGTTTGTGGTGCCATATTCGTTCCATATTTAATAATGGATTTAATGGTGCTCCGTGGGATGTTCAAAGTTTCATATACTTTTTTATAACCCAACCCTGATCTGTACTTCTCTACAACTTTGTCCCTGACCTGTTTGGAGAGCTCCTTGGTCTTCATAGTGCCTCTTGCTTGGTGGTGCCCCTTGCTTAGTGGTGTTGCAGACTCTGGGGCCTTTCAGAACAGGTGTATATATACTGAGACATATATATCATGTGACAGATCATCAGCAGATTGCACACAGGTGGACTTTATTTAACTAATGATGTGACTTCTGAAGGTAATTGGTTGCACCAGATCTTATTTAGTGGCTTCATAGCAGAGGGGGTGAATACATGCATGCAACACTTTTCAGGTTTTCAGTTTTTTCAATATTTTAAAACATTTTTTTCACTTCACCAATTGGGACTATTTTGTGTATGTTCATTATATGAAATCCAAATAATAATCCATTGAAATTAGAGGTTGTAATGCAACAAAATAGGAAAAATGTCAAGGGGGGGATGAATACTTATGCAAGGCCTGCGAGATCAGGTGCGCGTGCTGTCTCAATTAAATACAGCAGGCTATATAGCCTATGTATGTGCAGTTATCTGGGCAGTTGTAAGGAAATATGTTTAGGCTATAGTTTACTACATCGCCTAGAAATAAATATTGATCACCCATATTTCGCAGTCTGAAAATCGTCTCACTCCTAAAAAAAAAAGTAGGCTATAAGAACAAAATTCTCAAGAGAAATCAATTTTACCTCTAGAATGAAGAATAGCTAGAATCTTCTATGTATCTACAGTAACCATGTTATCTAACTTCCTCTTTTAAGGGTATCAAAATGGGGAGGTGGACTGTCAGGTCCATCCATAGTGGCATCTTTCATGCTGTATCTACCAGTGTTCATGTATCTACCAGTATTAATTTATCTACCAGTGTTCATGTATCTACCAGTGTTCATGTATCTACCAGTGTTCATGTATCTACCAGTGTTCATTTATCTACCAGTGTTCATTTATCTACCAGTGTTCATTTATCTACCAGTGTTCATTTATCTACCAGTGTTCATTTATCTACCAGTGTTCATTTATCTACCAGTGTTAATTTATCTACCAGTATTAATTTATCTACCAGTGTTAATTTATCTACCCGTATTAATTTATCTACCAGCGTTAATTTATCTACCAGTATTAATTTATCTACCAGTGTTAATTTATCTACCAGTGTTAATTTATCTACCAGTATTGGTGGAGCTAAGTCAGACAACCAGGAATCAATAGGACCATTTCCCTGATAACAACCAATGGCATTGGCCTTGGAATGTTCCAGCCAACAACTTTTTTTCTTCTCAATCATTGATTACCTTAAAAAAGAAAGAAAAAGGAACTGTAGCTTCAGAACAGAAGGCCGGGATGACATCGGGTGATAAATAAAAGGCGGATTTATACGTGGTCTAACGTCGTGTCTGTAGACAAATGAGAATTCGACAAGTGTCTCTGGTCAAAATAACATTACATTTATACTCTGTCTGTTAGACCGTCAATGTGAGTTTCTGTTTTCTTGTCGCACAGACATGAAACAGTTTCAACGTTGACTCTGTCGTTGCGACGGCGTCAATAAATTCTACAGACAGAATGTTCTGCTTTTTTGTGTTGTCACATTCACAACTGTAAATTAGCCTTTTTTTGTGTGTTTTTTTGCTTGTCATTACCTTGTAAATAATGATCTTGTAATTCATTATTGTTATAGATATGTTGTGCTCATCATTTTTGAACAGGCTAGCCAGCTAGCTAGCTAACAAGCTAGCAATGAACCAAAACATTTTTTCAAAAGTTGCTTTTAGTTGCCTGGCTTGCTGGATGAACATATTGTAGTTACATTTTTAAACAGATTTGTTTATTTGTGTTCAAACAGAGCAGGTATGCTATTCGAACCGCCAGTCTGCCGATGTCATGCAAACTGTCGTTTTTGGTGTTTAGAATTTTGTTCCTAACGACGACGACAAGTTTGATGTCGGACTGCAATAGAATGTCCATGATGTCACTGGGACAACTGTCCACAAACATGT
This sequence comes from Oncorhynchus mykiss, assembly GCF_013265735.2. Lineage (NCBI taxonomy): Eukaryota > Metazoa > Chordata > Actinopteri > Salmoniformes > Salmonidae > Oncorhynchus > Oncorhynchus mykiss. The sequence goes on along the minus strand of NC_048569.1, from coordinate 96,753,794 downwards.
GGACAGACAGACTGTAAACCAACCTTCTGATGTACATTTAATGACATGTACGGTATATCACAGTATAGTCAGTACAGTCGACAGTTGGGAGTCTAATCAATACGCTTCTGAGTCCACCCTGCAAGGTCTTAAAAAAGTTATATATTGACGTGTGATAGACAGATTTGAATGCAACACATCCTGTTGTATCGACCGGTGCGGAACTACAAACGCAGACACAGGCAGAACTAGTTGTCTGGCCCGAACAGAGAATACAGTTGTCTGTTTGATAGAAGAGGATATGGAGCACTCTGTGCCTCCAGCAGCAGACAGGATCAATGGACCTATTGGAGATCACTACCCTGACCAATAGGGTGTGTCTGAAATGACAACCTATATCCCATACGTATGTGCACTACGTTTTTACCAAAGACCTAATACAGACCCTGTTCAAACGTAGTGCGCTATATAGGGACTAATGTGCCATTATGTCAACACCCATAGACTACCCTACTGTCTAATAGGTCTCCTGTCCCGACCCATTTTCTAAATGGCCCCGGTATCCAGGACGATCCTGTAGTAACCAATCAGACTCGGCACTTCAAGAGCCTGAACGACTTCTACTAGAGAGCACGGTTCAGTTTACACCTGCTGCCTAATTTCCTCCGTTGTAGAAGCTCTGAGTCGTCACGACGACGCAAAGAGACTGTGATGTCACAGCACCACTACACACACACACACACACGGGAGTTAGACACACAGAGTTTCTTATGGAACTAAAACAACAACAAAAAATAAGGGCTTTAGGTGGTGGGCGTGGCAGGAGCCGTGGTATGTACTGGTATGTACTGGTATGTACTGGTATGTACTGGTATGTACTGGTATGTACTGGTATGCAACAGTACGGGCAGGGAAAAGGCTAGTGACGTCATCCGGGAGATCAGGGAGTAGGAAATCCGATAGGCTAAAGTACAGGCAGGGAATAGGCTATTTATTTATTTATTTATTTTTAATTTCACCTTTATTTAACCAGGTAGGCTAGTTGAGAACACCTTTATTTAACCAGGTAGGCTAGTTGAGAACACCTTTATTTAACCAGGTATGCTAGTTGAGAACAAGTTCTCATTTACAACTGCGACCTGGCCAAGATAAAGCATAGCAGTGTGAACAGACAACACAGAGTTACACATGGAGTAAACAATTAACAAGTCAATAACACAGTAGAAAAAAAAGGGGAGTCTATATATACATTGTGTGCAAAAGGCTTGAGGAGGTAGGCGAATAATTACAATTTAGCAGATTAACACTGGAGTGATAAATGATCAGATGGTCATGTGCAGGTAGAGATACTGATGTGCAAAAGAGCAGAAAAGTAAATAAATATAAACAGTATGGGGATGAGGTAGGTAAAATTGGGTGGGCTATTTACCGATAGACTATGTACAGCAGGTACACAAAAGGTGTCGTTAGTGAGGCAGGCGAAAACTATCATACACAGGAGGATTAAATTACAGGGAAAACCATGAGCACCAACTAGGAGTCACAAAACAAACAATACCTCACAGTGATGGGGTGCACAGAACTGAACTAAATAGTGTGTGATAATGACACACAGGTGTGTGAACAGGTGATCAGAATTCAGGTGATTGGGATCTGGAGAGTGAGCTGCTTTCAGTGGATCTACGTGTTTGAGAGTGTGATCTGGAGAGTGAGCTGAGTTCAGGGGATCTACGTGTTTGAGAGTGTGATCTGGAGAGTGAGCTGAGTTCAGGGGATCTATGTGTTTGAGAGTGTGATCTGGAGAGTGAGCTGAGTTCAGGGGATCTACGTGTTTGGGAGTGTGATCTGGAGAGTGAGCTGAGTTCAGGGGATCTACGTGTTTGAGAGTGTGATCTGGAGAGTGAGCTGAGTTCAGGGGATCTACGTGTTTGAGAGTGTGATCTGGAGAGTGAGCTGCGTTCAGGGGATCTATGTGTTTGAGAGTGTGATCTGGAGAGTGAGCTGAGTTCAGGGGATCTACGTGTTTGAGAGTGTGATCTGGAGAGTGAGCTGAGTTCAGGGGATCTATGTGTTTGAGAGTGTGATCTGGAGAGTGAGCTGAGTTCAGGGGATCTATGTGTTTGAGAGTGTGATCTGGAGAGTGAGCTGAGTTCAGGGGATCTATGTGTTTGAGAGTGTGATCTGGAGAGAGAGCTGAGTTCAGGGGATCTACGTGTTTGAGAGTGTGATCTGGAGAGTGAGCTGCGTTCAGGGGATCTATGTGTTTGAGAGTGTGATCTGGAGAATGAGCTGAGTTCAGGGGATCTACGTGTTTGAGAGTGTGATCTGGAGAGTGAGCTGAGTTCAGGGGATCTATGTGTTTGAGAGTGTGATCTGGAGAGTGAGCTGAGTTCAGGGGATCTACGTGTTTGAGAGTGTGATCTGGAGAGTGAGCTGAGTTCAGGGGATCTACGTGTTTGAGAGTGTGATCTGGAGAGTGAGCTGAGTTCAGGGGATCTACGTGTTTGAGAGTGTGATCTGGAGAGTGAGCTGAGTTCAGGGGATCTACGTGTTTGAGAGTGTGATCTGGAGAGTGAGCTGAGTTCAGGGGATCTACGTGTTTGAAAGTGTGATCTGGAGAGTGAGCTGAGTTCAGGGGATCTATGTGTTTGAGAGTGTGATCTGGAGAGTGAGCTGCGTTCAGGGGATCTACGTGTTTGAGAGTGTGATCTGGAGAGTGAGCTGAGTTCAGGGGATCTACGTGTTTGAGAGTGTGATCTGGAGAGTGAGCTGAGTTCAGGGGATCTATGTGTTTGAGAGTGTGATCTGGAGAGTGAGCTGAGTTCAGGGGATCTATGTGTTTGAGAGTGTGATCTGGAGAGTGAGCTGAGTTCAGGGGATCTATGTGTTTGAGAGTGTGATCTGGAGAGTGAGCTGAGTTCAGGGGATCTATGTGTTTGAGAGTGTGATCTGGAGAGTGAGCTGAGTTCAGGGGATCTATGTGTTTGAGAGTGTGATCTGGAGAGTGAGCTGCGTTCAGGGGATCTAAGTGTTTGAGAGTGTGATCTGGAGAGTGAGCTGAGTTCAGGGGATCTACGTGTTTGTGAGTTGGAGAGTGAGCTGAGTTCAGGGGATCTATGTGTTTGAGAGTGTGATCTGGAGAGTGAGCTGAGTTCAGGGGATCTACGTGTTTGTGAGTTGGAGAGTGAGCTGAGTTCAGGGGATCTATGTGTTTGAAAGTGTGAGTTGGAAGCAGACATTACCGTTTTAGTAATTTTAGTTAACATTGAAAGCAGTTTACTATATCCAGAAAATTCATGCACAAAAAATATATCTATACAATATATATATACATATTTTAAAAAATTCGTTATTTTTTTTTTTTTTTTTTTTTTCACTGTTTGGACAAAAAAAACACTCAAAGACTTCAATCCCTGCATAATACACAGGGAGTCTGAATGATATAGCTCTTCATCATGTCTCCCCACGGCCAACTCCCAAACACACACACAGTTCAAGACAACGTATTCCATATTTAGAGCCATGATTTCAGATTGCTCAAGTGAACAGAAAACCTGTTTTTCTTTGAAAAACAGATAACGCAACACCTCACGGGTACAACGCCTCTCCCCTATTTAAAACCTATATGTTTTGTGAGTATGTATTGATACATAGGCTGCAGTATGTGGTGTGACATTTTAAATGTATGTAGTTCTGTCCTTGAGCTGTTCTTGTCTATTAATGTTCTGTATTATGTCATGTTTCATGTGGACCCCAGGAAGAGTAGCTGCTGCTTTCACTACAGCTAATGGGGATCCTAATAACATACTACATGCACGCACTACACCGGCAAACTCTCTCTCTCTCTCTTTCTGTTCTCTCTCTCTCTCTCTCTTTCTGTTCTCTCTCTGTCTCTCTCTCTCTCTGTCTCTCTCTCTGTCTCTCTCTGTCTCTCTATTCTCTCTCTATCTGTCTCTCTCTCTCTCTCTCTCTTTCTATTCTCTCTTTCGATTCTCTCTCTCTCCCTCTCTCTTTCTATTCTCTCTCTGTCTCTCTCTCTTTCTATTCTCTCTCTGTCTCTCTATCTGTCTCTCTCTCTCTCCCTCTCTCTTTCTATTCTATCTCTATCTGTCTCTCTCTCTCTCTCTTTCTATTCTCTCTCTGTCTCTCTCTATCTCTCTCTCGCTTTCTATTCTCTCTCTCTCTCCCTCTCTCTTTCTATTCTCTCTCTGTCTCTCTATCTCTCTCTCTCTCTCTCTCTCTTTCTATTCTCTCTCTGTCTCTCTCTCTTTCTACTCTCTCGCTGTCTCTCTCTTTCTACTCTCTCTCTCTCTTTCTCTCTCTCTCTCTCTCTCTCTCTCTAGCTGCTGTGATGTCACACTGTGGAATTTCACCCAGGAGATATGGGAGTTTATCAAAATTGGGTTTGTTTTTGAATTCTTGGTGGATCTGTGTAATCAGAGGGAAATATGTCTCTAATATGGTCATACATTGGGCAGGAGGTTAGGAAGTGCAGCTCAGTTTCCACCTCATTGTGTGGGCAGTGTGCACATAGCCTGTCTTCTCTTGAGAGCCATGTCTGCTTACAACTGCCTTTCTCAATAGCAAGGCTATACCCACTGAGTCTGCACATAGCCTGTCTTCTCTTGAGAGCCAGGTCTGCATTTGGCAGCCTTTCTCAATAGCAAGGCTATGCTCACTGAGTCTGTACATTGTCAAAGCTTTCCTTAAGGTTGGGTCAGTCACAGTGGTCAGGTATTCTGCCACTGTGTACTCTCTGTTTAGGGCCAAATAGCATTCTAGTTTGCTCTGTTTTTTTGTTAATTCTTTCCAATGTGTCAGCTTTCGGAAAAGCTGACCACGACTCCATTTTGTTGATCCCTGCCTACTGACAGAAACTAAAACAAGAGGCTCCCACGCTGAGGTCTGTCCAACGCTGGTCCGACCAAGCTGACTCCACACTCCAAGACTGCTTCCATCACGTGGACTGGGAGATGTTTCGTATTGCGTCAGATAACAACATTGACGAATACGCTGATTCGGTGTGCGAGTTCATTAGAACGTGCGTTGAAGATGTCGTTCCCATAGCAACGATTAAAACATTCCCTAACCAGAAACCGTGGATTGATGGCAGCATTCGTGTGAAACTGAAAGCGCGAACCACTGCTTTTAATCAGGGCAAGGTGTCTGGTAACATGACCGAATACAAACAGTGCAGCTATTCCCTCCGCAAGGCTATCAAACAAGCTAAGCGCCAGTACAGAGACAAAGTAGAATCTCAATTCAACGGCTCAGACACAAGAGGCATGTGGCAGGGTCTACAGTCAATCACGGACTACAGGAAGAAACCCAGCCCAGTCACGGACCAGGATGTCTTGCTCCCAGGCAGACTAAATAACTTTTTTGCCCGCTTTGAGGACAATACAGTGCCACTGACACGGCCTGCAACGAAAACATGCGGTCTCTCCTTCACTGCAGCCAAGGTGAGTAAGACATTTAAACGTGTTAACCCTCGCAAGGCTGCAGGCCCAGATGGCATCCCCAGCCGCGCCCTCAGAGCATGCGCAGACCAGCTGGCCGGTGTGTTTACGGACATATTCAATCAATCCCTATACCAGTCTGCTGTTCCCACATGCTTCAAGAGGGCCACCATTGTTCCTGTTCCCAAGAAAGCTAAGGTAACTGAGCTAAATGACTACCGCCCCGTAGCACTCACATCCGTCATCATGAAGTGCTTTGAGAGACTAGTCAAGGACCATATCACCTCCACCCTACCTGACACCCTAGACCCACTCCAATTTGCTTACCGCCCAAATAGGTCTACAGACGATGCAATCTCAACCACACTGCACACTGCCCTAACCCATCTGGACAAGAGGAATACCTATGTGAGAATGCTGTTCATCGACTACAGCTCGGCATTCAACACCATAGTACCCTCCAAGCTCGTCATCAAGCTCGAGACCCTGGGTCTCGACCCCGCCCTGTGCAACTGGGTACTGGACTTCCTGACGGGCCGCCCCCAGGTGGTGAGGGTAGGCAACAACATCTCCTCCCCGCTGATCCTCAACACTGGGGCCCCACAAGGTTGCGTTCTGAGCCCTCTCCTGTACTCCCTGTTCACCCACGACTGCGTGGCCACGCACGCCTCCAACTCAATCATCAAGTTTGCGGACGACACAACAGTGGTAGGCTTGATTACCAACAACGATGAGACGGCCTACAGGGAGGAGGTGAGGGCCCTCGGAGTGTGGTGTCAGGAAAACAACCTCACACTCAACGTCAACAAAACTAAGGAGATGATTGTGGACTTCAGGAAACAGCAGAGGGAACACCCCCCTATCCACATCGATGGAACAGTAGTGGAGAGGGTAGCAAGTTTTAAGTTCCTCGGCATACACATCACAGACAAACTGAATTGGTCCACTCACACAGACAGCATCGTGAAGAAGGCGCAGCAGCGCCTCTTCAACCTCAGGAGGCTGAAGAAATTCGGCTTGTCACCAAAAGCACTCACAAACTTCTACAGATGCACAATCGAGAGCATCCTGGCGGGCTGTATCACCGCCTGGTATGGCAACTGCACCGCCCTCAACCGTAAGGCTCTCCAGAGGGTAGTGAGGTCTGCACAACGCATCACCGGGGGCAAACTACCTGCCCTCCAGGACACCTACACCACCCGATGTCACAGGAAGGCCATAAAGATCATCAAGGAAATCAACCACCCGAGCCACTGCCTGTTCACCCCGCTATCATCCAGAAGGCGAGGTCAGTACAGGTGCATCAAAGCTGGGACCGAGAGACTGAAAAACAGCTTCTATCTCAAGGCCATCAGACTGTTAAACAGCCACCACTAACACTGAGTGGCTGCTGCCAACACACTGACACTGACTCAACTCCAGCCACTTTAATAATGGGAATTGATGGGAAATGATGTAAATATATCACTAGCCACTTTAAACAATGCTACCTTATATAAATGTTACTTACCCTACATTATTCATCTCATATGCATACGTATATACTGTACTCTATATCATCGACGGTATCCTTATGTAATACATGTATCACTAGCCACTTTATACTATACTATGCCACATGCCACTTTGTTTACATACTCATCTCATTTGTACATACTGTACCCGATACCATCTACTGTATCTTGCCTATGCTGCTCTGTACCATCACTCATTCATATATCCTTATGTACATATTCTTTATCCCCTTACACAGTGTACAAGACAGTAGTTTTGGAATTGTTAGTTAGATTACTTGTTATTACTGCATTGTCGGAACTAGAAGCACAAGCATTTCGCTACACTCGCATTAACATCTGCTAACCATGTGTATGTGACAAATAAAATTTGATTTGATTTGATTTGATTTTAATTATCTTTGTGTTTTCTCATGATTTGGTTGGGTCTAATTGTGTTTCTGTCCTGGGGCTCTGTAGGGTGTGTTTGTGTTTGTGAACAGAGCCCCAGGACCAGCTTGCTTAGGGGACTCTTCTCCAGGTTCATCTCTCTGTAGGTGATGGCTTTGTTATGGAAGGTTTGTGAATCACTTCCTTTTAGGTGGTTGTAGAATTTAACGGCTCTTTTCTGGATTTTGATAATTAGTGGGTATCGGCCTAATTCTGCTCTGCATGCATTATTTGGTGTTCTACGTTGTACACAGAGGATATTTTTGCAGAATTCTGCATGTCTCTCTCTTTCTACTCTCTCTGTCTCTCGCTCGCTCTCTTTCTACTCTCTCTGTCTTTCTACTCTCTCTCTTTCTCTCTCTCTCTTTCTACTCTCTCTCTCTTTCTACTCTCTCTCTTTCTACTCTCTCTCTTTCTCTCTCTCTCTTTCTACTCTCTCTCTCTTTCTACTCTCTCTCTCTTTCTACTCTCTCTCTTTCTACTCTCTCTCTCTTTCTACTCTCTCTCTCTCTTTCTACTCTCTCTCTCTCTCTCTCTCTTTCTACCCTCTCTCTGTCTCACTCTCTCTCTCTCTGTCTCTCTCTCTCTCTTTCTACTCTCTCTCTGTCTCTGTCTGTCTCTCTCTCTTTCTACTCTCTCTCTCGTTCTACTCTCTCTCTCGTTCTACTCTCTCTCTCTCTTTCTACTCTCTCTCTCTCTCTCTCTCTTTCTACTCTCTCTCTGTCTGTCTCTCTCTCTGTCTCTCTCTCTCTCTCTTTCTACTCTCTCTCTCTCTCTCTTTCTACTCCCTCTCTCTCTTTCTACCCTCTCTCTGTCTCTCTCTCTCTCTCTTTCTACTCTCTCTCTGTCTCTCTGTCTCTCTCTCTCTCTGTCTCTCTCTCTCTCTCTCTCTCTCTCTCTTTCTACTCTCTCTCTGTCTCTGTCTGTCTCTCTCTCTCTCTCTCTCTCTCTCAATACACCAGACACTTTCAGACCTCCAAAGGTCCAGAGCGTCTGTCTTGTCACAGGCCAGTGCCCAGCTCTGTATGTCTGAGTGACAGCTCAGTCAGTTGGGAGAGCAGCTCCAAGCCTCCGGAGGATCCCTGAGCCTTTTAGTGTGTTCTGCCAGGCAGAGAGACTTCCTGCCAGGTGCTGACGCCTGCCTCTGTCTGTCTCTCTGTCTGTCTCTCTCTCTCTACTCTGTGTCTGTGTCTGTGTCTGTGTCTGTGTCTGTGTCTGTGTCTGTGTCTGTCTGTCTGTCTCTCTCTCTATCTGGTGCCAGCCCCTCCAATTTAAGGGGCTGTATTGTCAGGGGAATCATATGTTTACATTGCCAAAGCAGGTTAAACAGATACTAAACAAAAGTGAAATAAACAATAAAAATGAACAGTAAACATTACACTTACAAAAGTTCCAAATGAATAAAGACATTTCAAATGTCATATTATGTCTATATACACACACATATATATATATATATATATATATATACAGTGTTGTAACAATGTACAAATGGTTAATGGTACACAAGGGAAAATAAATCAACATAAATATGGGTTGTATTTACAATGGTGTTTGTTCTTCACTGGTTGACCTTTTCTTGTGGCAACAGGTCACACACAAATCTTGCTGCTGTGATGTCACACTGTGGTATTTCACCCAGTAGATATGGGAGTTCATTAAAATTGGGTTTGTTTTTTAATTATTTGTGCCATACCAGGCAGTGATGTAACCTGTCAGGATGCTCTCGATGGTGCAGCTGAAAAACCTTTTGAGGACCTGAGACCCCTACACAAATCTTTTCAGTCTCCTGAGGGGGAATAGGCTTTGTCGTTCCCTCTTCACGACTGTCTTGGTGTGTTTGGACCATGTTAGTTTGTTGGTGATGTGGAGACCAAGGAACTTGAAGCTCTCAACCTGCTCCACTACAGCCCCGTCGATGAGAATGGGGATGTACTCGGTCCTCTTTTTCCTGTAGTCCACAATCATCTCCTTTGTCTTGATCACGTTGAGGGAGAGGTTGTTGTCATGGCACCACATAGCCAGGTCTCTGGCCTCCTTCCTATAGGCTGTCTCATCGTTGTCGGTCAGTCACAGTGGTCAGGTATTCTGCCACTGTGTACTCTCTGTTTAGGGACAAATAACATTCTAGTTTGCTCTAGTTTTTTTTGTAAATTATTTTCAATGTGTCAAGTAATTATCTATTTGTTTTCTCATGATTTGGTTGGGTCTAATTGTGTTAATGTCCTGGGGCTCTGTAGGGTGTGTTTGTGTGAACAGAGCCCCAGGACCAGCTTGCTTAGGGGACTCTTTTCCAGGTTCATCTCTCTGTAGGTGATGGCTTTGTTATGGGAGGTTTGGGAATCAAACCACCTTTTAGGTGGCTGTAGAATTTAACGTCTCTTTTCTGGATTTTGATAATTGTTGGGTATCGGCCTAATTCTGCTCTGCATGCATTATTTGGTGTTTTACGGTGTACACAGAGGATATTTTTGCAGAATTCTGCATGAGTCTCAATTGGTGTTTGTCCCATTTTGTGAAGTCTTGGTTGGTGAGCGGACCCCAGACCTCACAACCATAAAGGGCAATGGGTTCTATAACTGATTCAAGTATTTTTAGCCAGATCCTAATTGGTATCTTGAATTTTATGTTCCTTTTGATGGCATAGAAGGCCCTTCTTGCTTTGTCTCAGATCGTTCACAGCTTTGTGGAAGTTACCTGTTGGTGCTGATGTTTAGGACAAGGTATGTATAGTTTGTGTGCTCTAGGGCAACGGTGTATAAATGGAATTAGTATTAATGGTCTTGGCAACTGGACATTTTATACTAAGAGCTGCTACATTAAGAGATGCTACACTAAGAGCTGCTACATTAAGAGCTGCTATACTAAGAGCTGCTACATTTAGAGCTGCTACATTTAGAGCTGCTATACTAAGAGCTGCTACATTAAAAGCTGCTACATTAAAAGCTGCTACATTAAGAGCTGCTACACTAAGAGCTGCTACACTAAGAGCTGCTACATTAAGAGCTGCTACACTAAGAGCTGCTACATTAAGAGCTGCTACACTAAGAGCTGCTACATTAAGAGCTGCTACACTAAGAGCTGCTACACTAAGAGCTGCTACACTAAGAGCTGCTACATTAAGAGCTGCTACACTAAGAGCTGCTACATTTAGAGCTGCTACATTAAGAGCTGCTACACTAAGAGCTGCTACATTAAGAGCTGCTACATTAAGAGCTGCTACATTAAGAGCTGCTACATAAGAGCTGCTACATTAAAAGCTGCTACATTAAGAGCTGCTACACTAAGAGCTGCTACATTAAGAGCTGCTACACTAAGAGCTGCTACACTAAGAGCTGCTACACTAAGAGCTGCTACACTAAGAGCTGCTACACTAAGAGCTGCTACATTAAGAGCTGCTACATTAAGAGCTGCTACATTAAGAGCTGCTACACTAAGAGCTGCTACATTAAGAGCTGCTACATTAAGAGCTGCTACACTAAGAGCTGCTACATTAAGAGCTGCTACACTAAGAGCTGCTACATTAAGAGATGCTACACTAAGAGCTGCTACATTAAGAGCTGCTACATTAAGTGTGTATAAATAAGCAGACTGTAATCAGGCTGAGTTACATTTGTGGCCTTGTGACAGGGCAAGGTAGAGAAGGACACACACACACACACACTCTCTCTCTCTTTTTGTCTCTCTCTCTCTGATAAAAAACGACACATTATAATTCCTTGTTAACAATTCTCCTGGAGCGACCATGCTGCTCCTCCTCTCCCCGACAGTTAAGAGACCTGGATCAAGCTCTCCCTAAAATAAACCCTAGTCAAGAGAGGGTTTCACAGAGAAAGCCCTGGTTTTAAAGAGCCATAGTACTGCTTTAATTCGAATTCAGCCCCTCACACACACACACAACAACAAACACACACACACACACACACACACACACACACACAGAGAGAGAAGAAGAAAAAAAAGACACCAACTTTGAACAGTCGTTCTGGAGCGAGTCTGAGTTCCAAATGGCACCCTATCCCCTATATAGCGCTTTACTTTTACCGATAAGAGCCCTGGGCCCTGGTACGCTACGAAGGGGATAGGGGACAGAGACATCTCTGTCTTCATTCAGGACTCCCGAATCCAGGGATAGAAGGGGATACAGTGTGCATTGTTAGAGCTACAGACGCTCTAAGCTACCAGAAAAGCATCTCATCCACTCACAATAAATCATCCAAATCTCATTACAACATAGCACTGTGGATTTACACTGAACTCCTATGAACGGGGGAGTCTTCCACATCTTCTCCTCATGGTGGAAGTGGTGAGATAGTGAGGGAACGCTTTGTTGGTTACAAAAAAACATTCTCTAAATCAAGTCCATATGGCACCCTATCGCCTATTATAGTGTACGACTAGCCTATGGGGCTCTGGTCAAAAGTATTGCACTATATAGGCGATAGGGTGCCATTTGGGACCGATCTCAAATCAGGTCCCAGCTGAGATGCTGCTGCCTGTTTCACTCTGAATTATCAGACTGGGTTGTCTGTCTGATGGTGTCTTGTCTGTCTGATGGTGTCTTGTCTGTCTGATGGTGTCTTGTCTGTCTGATGGTGTGCTGTCTGTCTGATGATATGTGTCTGTCTGATGGTATGTGTCTGTCTGATGGTGTGTGCTGTCTGTCTGATGGTGTGCTGTCTGTCTGATGGTGTGCTGTCTGTCTGATGGTATGTGTCTGTCTGATGGTATGTGTCTGTCTGATGGTATGTGTCTGTCTGATGGTATGTGTCTATCTGATGGTGTGTGTCTGTCTGATGGTATGTGTCTGTCTGATGGTATGTGTCTGTCTGATGGTATGTGTCTGTCTGATGGTATGTGTCTGTCTGATGGTATGTGTCTGTCTGATGGTATGTGTCTATCTGATGGTATGTGTCTATCTGATGGTATGTGTCTATCTGATGGTGTGCTGTCTGTCTGATGGTATGTGTCTGTCTGATGGTATGTGTCTGTCTGATGGTATGTGTCTATCTGATGGTATGTGTCTGTCTGATGGTATGTGTCTGTCTGATGGTATGTGTCTGTCTGATGGTGTGTAATCCTTGTTATCATCACTGACTGAATGTAAACATTGACTGTCATGAGAAGTAGAGAGTAATGGTTCTAGACTCAATTCACTTCATACGGCACCAACTCTGTCATTCTGACGTGACAAGGCAAACACATTATTCATTTGAATTTCTCTAGCAATGTGCTTCTCATCATGAACAGAGAGGAGACCAGCAGTAAACAATAGAGAGGAGAGGAGAGGAGAGGAGAGGAGACCAGCAGTAAACAATAGAGAGGAGAGGAGAGGAGAGGAGACCAGCAGTAAACAATAGAGAGGAGAGGAGAGGAGAGGAGAGGAGAGGAGAGGAGACCAGCAGTAAACAATAGAGAGGAGAGGAGAGGAGAGACCAGCAGTAAACAATAGAGAGGAGAGGAGAGGAGAGGAGAGGAGAGGAGAGACCAGCAGTAAACGAGAGGAGAGGAGAGGAGAGGAGAGGAGAGGAGAGGAGAGGAGAGGAGAGGAGAGGAGAGGAGAGACCAGCAGTAAACGAGGAGAGGAGAGGAGAGGAGACCAGCAGTAAACAATAAGGAGGAGAGGAGAGGAGAGGAGAGGAAGGGAAGGTGGGGAGGAGAAGAGAGGAGAGGAGAGGAGAGGAGAGGAGAGGAGAAGATGGAGAGGAGGGGAGAGGAGAAGATGGAGAGGAGGGGAGAGGAGAAGATGGAGAGGAGGGGAGAGATAAGATGAGAGGAGAAGATGGGGAGGAGTTGATGAGGTGGGGGAGGAGAGGATGAGGTGGGGGAGGAGAAGAGGATGAGGTGGGGGAGGAGGAGAAGAGGATGAGGTGGGGGAGGAGAAGGGGATGAGGTGGGGGAGGAGAAGGGGATGAGGTGGTGGAGAAGGAGAAGAGGATGAGGTGGGGGAGGAGAAGAGGATGAGAGGAGTAGGGAGAGAACAGTGGTAGGAATCTTCCTAGGCCTGTCAACGTTTCAGAGGTGTCTTCTTTGAACACCATGTCAGCTAAAGCCCCAACGGCAGAACCAGGGCACACGGAGGCTCAACTGAACCGGTATGAACAGGTAACACATGCATGAATAAAAACATGTGTATGCTTTGCACATGGCAGACACAGAGAAGGATGATCCACCTACACTTCAGTAACTTCAAATGATAACCTGAAATGCTTCCAGAACAGAGCAGCGTGTGTCACCACATTATGAGTAGAGGTCGACCGATTAATCGGAATGGCCGATTAATTAGGGCCGATTTCAAGTTTTCAAAACAATCGGAAATCTGTATTTTTGGACACCGATTTTGCCGATTGATTTATTTATATTTTATTTAACTAGGCAAGTCAGTTAAGAACACATTCTTATTTTCAATGACGGCCTAGGAACAGTGGGTTAACTGCCTTGTTCAGGGGCAGAACAACAGATTTTCACCTTGTCAGCTCGGGGGATCCAATCTTGCAACCCTACAGTTAACTAGTCCAACGCAATAACGACCTGCCTCTCTCTCGTTGCACTCCACAAGAGACTGACTGCCTGTTACGCGAATGCAGTAAGCCAAGGTAAATTGCTAGCTAGCATTAAACTTACCTTATAAAAAACAATCAATCATAATCACTAGTTAACTACACATGGTTGATGATATTACTAGATATTATCTAGCGTGTCATGCGTTGCTTATAATCTGACTGAGCATACAAGCATACAAGTATCTAAGTATCTGACTGAGCGATGGTAGGCAGAAGCAGGCGCGTAAACATTCATTCAAACAGCACTTTCGTGCATTTTGCTAGCAGCTCTTCGTTGTGCGTCAAGCATTGCCCTGTTTATGACTTCAAGCCTATCAACTCCCGAGATGAGGCTGGTGTAACTGAAGTGAAATGGCTGGCTAGTTAGCGGGGTGCGCACTAATAGCGTTTTAAACGTCACTCGGTCTGAGACTTGGAGTAGT